>NW_027365301.1:0-124808 GCF_046119375.1 Phyllobates terribilis | reverse complement strand
AATGAATATTGTAAATGCACAAACAGTAATATCTCCACATTGCAAGGTGCAATTCTGAAATTTTTTGCTTTTTCCTGCTAATCCTAGCATGATAAAGAAGATTCAAAGAGAGTGAGATGCCAGCTCCTTTCATTCAGTCAGTAACTTCAAACATTTCTGGACGTTTTTCAATGGCAAAAATCAATGAATATTGTAAATGCACAAACAGTAATATCTCCACATTGCAAGGTGCAATTCTGAAATTTTTTGCTTTTTCCTGCTAATCCTAGCATGATAAAGAAGATTCAAAGAGAGTGAGATGCCAGCTCCTTTCATTCAGTCAGTAGCTTCAAACATTTCTGGACGTTTTTCAATGGCAAAAATCAATGAATATTGTAAATGCACAAACAGTAATATCTCCACATTGCAAGGTGCAATTCTGAAATTTTTTGCTTTTTCCTGCTAATCCTAGCAGGATAAAGAAGATTCAAAGAGAGTGAGATGCCAGCTCCTTTCATTCAGTCAGTAGCTTCAAACATTTCTGGACGTTTTTCAATGGCAAAAATCAATGAATATTGTAAATGCACAAACAGTAATATCTCCACATTGCAAGGTGCAATTCTGAAATTTTTTGCTTTTTCCTGCTAATCCTAGCATGATAAAGAAGATTCAAAGAGAGTGAGATGCCAGCTCCTTTCATTCAGTCAGTAGCTTCAAACATTTCTGGTATATGAAAAACATGTTTTTCAATGGCAAAAATCAATGAATATTGTAAATGCACAAACAGTAATATCTCCACATTGCAAGGTGCAATTCTGAAATTTTTTGCTTTTTCCTGCTAATCCTAGCATGATAAAGAAGATTCAAAGAGAGTGAAATGCCAGCTCCTTTCATTCAGTCAGTAGCTTCAAACATTTCTGGTATATGAAAAACATGTTTTTCAATGGCAAAAATCAATGAATATTGTAAATGCACAAACAGTAATATCTCCACATTGCAAGGTGCAATTCTGAAATTTTTTGCTTTTTCCTGCCAATCCTAGCATGATAAAGAAGATTCAAAGAGAGTGAGATGCCAGCTCCTTTCATTCAGTCAGTAGCTTCAAACATTTCTGGACGTTTTTCAATGGCAAAAATCAATGAATATTGTAAATGCACAAACAGTAATATCTCCACATTGCAAGGTGCAATTCTGAAATTTTTTGCTTTTTCCTGCTAATCCTAGCAGGATAAAGATTCAAAGAGAGTGAGATGCCAGCTCCTTTCATTCAGTCAGTAGCTTCAAACATTTCTGGTATATGAAAAACATGTTTTTCAATGGCAAAAATCAATGAATATTGTAAATGCACAAACAGTAATATCTCCACATTGCAAGGTGCAATTCTGAAATTTTTTGCTTTTTCCTGCTAATCCTAGCATGATAACGAAGATTCAAAGAGAGTGAGATGCCAGCTCCTTTCATTCAGTCAGTAGCTTCAAACATTTCTGGACGTTTTTCAATGGCAAAAATCAATGAATATTGTAAATGCACAAACAGTAATATCTCCACATTGCAAGGTGCAATTCTGAAATTTTTTGCTTTTTCCTGCTAATCCTAGCAGGATAAAGAAGATTCAAAGAGAGTGAGATGCCAGCTCCTTTCATTCAGTCAGTAGCTTCAAACATTTCTGGACGTTTTTCAATGGCAAAAATCAATGAATATTGTAAATGCACAAACAGTAATATCTCCACATTGCAAGGTGCAATTCTGAAATTTTTTGCTTTTTCCTGTTAATCCTAGCATGATAAAGAAGATTCAAAGAGAGTGAGATGCCAGCTCCTTTCATTCAGTCAGTAGCTTCAAACATTTCTGGTATATGAATAACATGATGTTTTTCAATGGCAAAAATCAATGAATATTGTAAATGCACAAACAGTAATATCTCCACATTGCAAGGTGCAATTCTGAAATTTTTTGCTTTTTCCTGCTAATCCTAGCAGGATAAAGAAGATTCAAAGAGAGTGAGATGCCAGCTCCTTTCATTCAGTCAGTAGCTTCAAACATTTCTGGTATATGAAAAACATGTTTTTCAATGGCAAAAATCAATGAATATTGTAAATGCACAAACAGTAATATCTCCACATTGCAAGGTGCAATTCTGAAATTTTTTGCTTTTTCCTGCTAATCCTAGCATGATAAAGAAGATTCAAAGAGAGTGAGATGCCAGCTCCTTTCATTCAGTCAGTAGCTTCAAACATTTCTGGTATATGAAAAACATGTTTTTCAATGGCAAAAATCAATGAATATTGTAAATGCACAAACAGTAATATCTCCACATTGCAAGGTGCAATTCTGAAATTTTTTGCTTTTTCCTGCTAATCCTAGCATGATAAAGAAGATTCAAAGAGAGTGAGATGCCAGCTCCTTTCATTCAGTCAGTAGCTTCAAACATTTCTGGACGTTTTTCAATGGCAAAAATCAATGAATATTGTAAATGCACAAACAGTAATATCTCCACATTGCAAGGTGCAATTCTGAAATTTTTTGCTTTTTCCTGCTAATCCTAGCATGATAAAGAAGATTCAAAGAGAGTGAGATGCCAGCTCCTTTCATTCAGTCAGTAGCTTCAAACATTTCTGGACGTTTTTCAATGGCAAAAATCAATGAATATTGTAAATGCACAAACAGTAATATCTCCACATTGCAAGGTGCAATTCTGAAATTTTTTGCTTTTTCCTGCTAATCCTAGCAGGATAAAGAAGATTCAAAGAGAGTGAGATGCCAGCTCCTTTCATTCAGTCAGTAGCTTCAAACATTTCTGGTATATGAAAAACATGTTTTTCAATGGCAAAAATCAATGAATATTGTAAATGCACAAACAGTAATATCTCCACATTGCAAGGTGCAATTCTGAAATTTTTTGCTTTTTACTGCCAATCCTAGCATGATAAAGAAGATTCAAAGAGAGTGAGATGCCAGCTCCTTTCATTCAGTCAGTAGCTTCAAACATTTCTGGACGTTTTTCAATGGCAAAAATCAATGAATATTGTAAATGCACAAACAGTAATATCTCCACATTGCAAGGTGCAATTCTGAAATTTTTTGCTTTTTCCTGCTAATCCTAGCAGGATAAAGATTCAAAGAGAGTGAGATGCCAGCTCCTTTCATTCAGTCAGTAGCTTCAAACATTTCTGGTATATGAAAAACATGTTTTTCAATGGCAAAAATCAATGAATATTGTAAATGCACAAACAGTAATATCTCCACATTGCAAGGTGCAATTCTGAAATTTTTTGCTTTTTCCTGCTAATCCTAGCATGATAACGAAGATTCAAAGAGAGTGAGATGCCAGCTCCTTTCATTCAGTCAGTAGCTTCAAACATTTCTGGTATATGAAAAACATGTTTTTCAATGGCAAAAATCAATGAATATTGTAAATGCACAAACAGTAATATCTCCACATTGCAAGGTGCAATTCTGAAATTTTTTGCTTTTTCCTGCTAATCCTAGCATGATAAAGAAGATTCAAAGAGAGTGAGATGCCAGCTCCTTTCATTCAGTCAGTAGCTTCAAACATTTCTGGTATATGAAAAACATGTTTTTCAATGGCAAAAATCAATGAATATTGTAAATGCACAAACAGTAATATCTCCACATTGCAAGGTGCAATTCTGAAATTTTTTGCTTTTTACTGCCAATCCTAGCATGATAAAGAAGATTCAAAGAGAGTGAGATGCCAGCTCCTTTCATTCAGTCAGTAGCTTCAAACATTTCTGGACGTTTTTCAATGGCAAAAATCAATGAATATTGTAAATGCACAAACAGTAATATCTCCACATTGCAAGGTGCAATTCTGAAATTTTTTGCTTTTTCCTGCTAATCCTAGCAGGATAAAGATTCAAAGAGAGTGAGATGCCAGCTCCTTTCATTCAGTCAGTAGCTTCAAACATTTCTGGTATATGAAAAACATGTTTTTCAATGGCAAAAATCAATGAATATTGTAAATGCACAAACAGTAATATCTCCACATTGCAAGGTGCAATTCTGAAATTTTTTGCTTTTTCCTGCTAATCCTAGCATGATAACGAAGATTCAAAGAGAGTGAGATGCCAGCTCCTTTCATTCAGTCAGTAGCTTCAAACATTTCTGGACGTTTTTCAATGGCAAAAATCAATGAATATTGTAAATGCACAAACAGTAATATCTCCACATTGCAAGGTGCAATTCTGAAATTTTTTGCTTTTTCCTGCTAATCCTAGCAGGATAAAGAAGATTCAAAGAGAGTGAGATGCCAGCTCCTTTCATTCAGTCAGTAGCTTCAAACATTTCTGGACGTTTTTCAATGGCAAAAATCAATGAATATTGTAAATGCACAAACAGTAATATCTCCACATTGCAAGGTGCAATTCTGAAATTTTTTGCTTTTTCCTGTTAATCCTAGCATGATAAAGAAGATTCAAAGAGAGTGAGATGCCAGCTCCTTTCATTCAGTCAGTAGCTTCAAACATTTCTGGTATATGAATAACATGATGTTTTTCAATGGCAAAAATCAATGAATATTGTAAATGCACAAACAGTAATATCTCCACATTGCAAGGTGCAATTCTGAAATTTTTTGCTTTTTCCTGCTAATCCTAGCAGGATAAAGAAGATTCAAAGAGAGTGAGATGCCAGCTCCTTTCATTCAGTCAGTAGCTTCAAACATTTCTGGTATATGAAAAACATGTTTTTCAATGGCAAAAATCAATGAATATTGTAAATGCACAAACAGTAATATCTCCACATTGCAAGGTGCAATTCTGAAATTTTTTGCTTTTTCCTGCTAATCCTAGCATGATAAAGAAGATTCAAAGAGAGTGAGATGCCAGCTCCTTTCATTCAGTCAGTAGCTTCAAACATTTCTGGTATATGAAAAACATGTTTTTCAATGGCAAAAATCAATGAATATTGTAAATGCACAAACAGTAATATCTCCACATTGCAAGGTGCAATTCTGAAATTTTTTGCTTTTTCCTGCTAATCCTAGCATGATAAAGAAGATTCAAAGAGAGTGAGATGCCAGCTCCTTTCATTCAGTCAGTAGCTTCAAACATTTCTGGACGTTTTTCAATGGCAAAAATCAATGAATATTGTAAATGCACAAACAGTAATATCTCCACATTGCAAGGTGCAATTCTGAAATTTTTTGCTTTTTCCTGCTAATCCTAGCATGATAAAGAAGATTCAAAGAGAGTGAGATGCCAGCTCCTTTCATTCAGTCAGTAGCTTCAAACATTTCTGGACGTTTTTCAATGGCAAAAATCAATGAATATTGTAAATGCACAAACAGTAATATCTCCACATTGCAAGGTGCAATTCTGAAATTTTTTGCTTTTTCCTGCTAATCCTAGCAGGATAAAGAAGATTCAAAGAGAGTGAGATGCCAGCTCCTTTCATTCAGTCAGTAGCTTCAAACATTTCTGGTATATGAAAAACATGTTTTTCAATGGCAAAAATCAATGAATATTGTAAATGCACAAACAGTAATATCTCCACATTGCAAGGTGCAATTCTGAAATTTTTTGCTTTTTCCTGCTAATCCTAGCATGATAAAGAAGATTCAAAGAGAGTGAGATGCCAGCTCCTTTCATTCAGTCAGTAACTTCAAACATTTCTGGACGTTTTTCAATGGCAAAAATCAATGAATATTGTAAATGCACAAACAGTAATATCTCCACATTGCAAGGTGCAATTCTGAAATTTTTTGCTTTTTCCTGCTAATCCTAGCATGATAAAGAAGATTCAAAGAGAGTGAGATGCCAGCTCCTTTCATTCAGTCAGTAGCTTCAAACATTTCTGGACGTTTTTCAATGGCAAAAATCAATGAATATTGTAAATGCACAAACAGTAATATCTCCACATTGCAAGGTGCAATTCTGAAATTTTTTGCTTTTTCCTGCTAATCCTAGCAGGATAAAGAAGATTCAAAGAGAGTGAGATGCCAGCTCCTTTCATTCAGTCAGTAGCTTCAAACATTTCTGGACGTTTTTCAATGGCAAAAATCAATGAATATTGTAAATGCACAAACAGTAATATCTCCACATTGCAAGGTGCAATTCTGAAATTTTTTGCTTTTTCCTGCTAATCCTAGCATGATAAAGAAGATTCAAAGAGAGTGAGATGCCAGCTCCTTTCATTCAGTCAGTAGCTTCAAACATTTCTGGTATATGAAAAACATGTTTTTCAATGGCAAAAATCAATGAATATTGTAAATGCACAAACAGTAATATCTCCACATTGCAAGGTGCAATTCTGAAATTTTTTGCTTTTTCCTGCTAATCCTAGCATGATAAAGAAGATTCAAAGAGAGTGAGATGCCAGCTCCTTTCATTCAGTCAGTAGCTTCAAACATTTCTGGTATATGAAAAACATGTTTTTCAATGGCAAAAATCAATGAATATTGTAAATGCACAAACAGTAATATCTCCACATTGCAAGGTGCAATTCTGAAATTTTTTGCTTTTTCCTGCCAATCCTAGCATGATAAAGAAGATTCAAAGAGAGTGAGATGCCAGCTCCTTTCATTCAGTCAGTAGCTTCAAACATTTCTGGACGTTTTTCAATGGCAAAAATCAATGAATATTGTAAATGCACAAACAGTAATATCTCCACATTGCAAGGTGCAATTCTGAAATTTTTTGCTTTTTCCTGCTAATCCTAGCAGGATAAAGAAGATTCAAAGAGAGTGAGATGCCAGCTCCTTTCATTCAGTCAGTAGCTTCAAACATTTCTGGACGTTTTTCAATGGCAAAAATCAATGAATATTGTAAATGCACAAACAGTAATATCTCCACATTGCAAGGTGCAATTCTGAAATTTTTTGCTTTTTCCTGTTAATCCTAGCATGATAAAGAAGATTCAAAGAGAGTGAGATGCCAGCTCCTTTCATTCAGTCAGTAGCTTCAAACATTTCTGGTATATGAATAACATGATGTTTTTCAATGGCAAAAATCAATGAATATTGTAAATGCACAAACAGTAATATCTCC
Organism: Phyllobates terribilis; assembly: GCF_046119375.1. Classification (NCBI taxonomy): domain Eukaryota; kingdom Metazoa; phylum Chordata; class Amphibia; order Anura; family Dendrobatidae; genus Phyllobates; species Phyllobates terribilis. The sequence continues at coordinate 117,822 of NW_027365301.1, read as the reverse complement.
ACATTGCAAGGTGCAATTCTGAAATTTTTTGCTTTTTCCTGCTAATCCTAGCAGGATAAAGAAGATTCAAAGAGAGTGAGATGCCAGCTCCTTTCATTCAGTCAGTAGCTTCAAACATTTCTGGTATATGAAAAACATGTTTTTCAATGGCAAAAATCAATGAATATTGTAAATGCACAAACAGTAATATCTCCACATTGCAAGGTGCAATTCTGAAATTTTTTGCTTTTTCCTGCTAATCCTAGCATGATAAAGAAGATTCAAAGAGAGTGAGATGCCAGCTCCTTTCATTCAGTCAGTAGCTTCAAACATTTCTGGTATATGAAAAACATGTTTTTCAATGGCAAAAATCAATGAATATTGTAAATGCACAAACAGTAATATCTCCACATTGCAAGGTGCAATTCTGAAATTTTTTGCTTTTTCCTGCTAATCCTAGCATGATAAAGAAGATTCAAAGAGAGTGAGATGCCAGCTCCTTTCATTCAGTCAGTAGCTTCAAACATTTCTGGACGTTTTTCAATGGCAAAAATCAATGAATATTGTAAATGCACAAACAGTAATATCTCCACATTGCAAGGTGCAATTCTGAAATTTTTTGCTTTTTCCTGCTAATCCTAGCATGATAAAGAAGATTCAAAGAGAGTGAGATGCCAGCTCCTTTCATTCAGTCAGTAGCTTCAAACATTTCTGGACGTTTTTCAATGGCAAAAATCAATGAATATTGTAAATGCACAAACAGTAATATCTCCACATTGCAAGGTGCAATTCTGAAATTTTTTGCTTTTTCCTGCTAATCCTAGCAGGATAAAGAAGATTCAAAGAGAGTGAGATGCCAGCTCCTTTCATTCAGTCAGTAGCTTCAAACATTTCTGGTATATGAAAAACATGTTTTTCAATGGCAAAAATCAATGAATATTGTAAATGCACAAACAGTAATATCTCCACATTGCAAGGTGCAATTCTGAAATTTTTTGCTTTTTCCTGCTAATCCTAGCATGATAAAGAAGATTCAAAGAGAGTGAGATGCCAGCTCCTTTCATTCAGTCAGTAGCTTCAAACATTTCTGGTATATGAAAAACATGTTTTTCAATGGCAAAAATCAATGAATATTGTAAATGCACAAACAGTAATATCTCCACATTGCAAGGTGCAATTCTGAAATTTTTTGCTTTTTCCTGCCAATCCTAGCATGATAAAGAAGATTCAAAGAGAGTGAGATGCCAGCTCCTTTCATTCAGTCAGTAGCTTCAAACATTTCTGGACGTTTTTCAATGGCAAAAATCAATGAATATTGTAAATGCACAAACAGTAATATCTCCACATTGCAAGGTGCAATTCTGAAATTTTTTGCTTTTTCCTGCTAATCCTAGCAGGATAAAGATTCAAAGAGAGTGAGATGCCAGCTCCTTTCATTCAGTCAGTAGCTTCAAACATTTCTGGTATATGAAAAACATGTTTTTCAATGGCAAAAATCAATGAATATTGTAAATGCACAAACAGTAATATCTCCACATTGCAAGGTGCAATTCTGAAATTTTTTGCTTTTTCCTGCTAATCCTAGCATGATAACGAAGATTCAAAGAGAGTGAGATGCCAGCTCCTTTCATTCAGTCAGTAGCTTCAAACATTTCTGGACGTTTTTCAATGGCAAAAATCAATGAATATTGTAAATGCACAAACAGTAATATCTCCACATTGCAAGGTGCAATTCTGAAATTTTTTGCTTTTTCCTGCTAATCCTAGCAGGATAAAGAAGATTCAAAGAGAGTGAGATGCCAGCTCCTTTCATTCAGTCAGTAGCTTCAAACATTTCTGGACGTTTTTCAATGGCAAAAATCAATGAATATTGTAAATGCACAAACAGTAATATCTCCACATTGCAAGGTGCAATTCTGAAATTTTTTGCTTTTTCCTGCTAATCCTAGCATGATAAAGAAGATTCAAAGAGAGTGAGATGCCAGCTCCTTTCATTCAGTCAGTAGCTTCAAACATTTCTGGACGTTTTTCAATGGCAAAAATCAATGAATATTGTAAATGCACAAACAGTAATATCTCCACATTGCAAGGTGCAATTCTGAAATTTTTTGCTTTTTCCTGCTAATCCTAGCAGGATAAAGAAGATTCAAAGAGAGTGAGATGCCAGCTCCTTTCATTCAGTCAGAAGCTTCAAACATTTCTGGTATATGAAAAACATGTTTTTCAATGGCAAAAATCAATGAATATTGTAAATGCACAAACAGTAATATCTCCACATTGCAAGGTGCAATTCTGAAATTTTTTGCTTTTTCCTGCTAATCCTAGCATGATAAAGAAGATTCAAAGAGAGTGAGATGCCAGCTCCTTTCATTCAGTCAGTAACTTCAAACATTTCTGGACGTTTTTCAATGGCAAAAATCAATGAATATTGTAAATGCACAAACAGTAATATCTCCACATTGCAAGGTGCAATTCTGAAATTTTTTGCTTTTTCCTGCTAATCCTAGCATGATAAAGAAGATTCAAAGAGAGTGAGATGCCAGCTCCTTTCATTCAGTCAGTAGCTTCAAACATTTCTGGACGTTTTTCAATGGCAAAAATCAATGAATATTGTAAATGCACAAACAGTAATATCTCCACATTGCAAGGTGCAATTCTGAAATTTTTTGCTTTTTCCTGCTAATCCTAGCAGGATAAAGAAGATTCAAAGAGAGTGAGATGCCAGCTCCTTTCATTCAGTCAGTAGCTTCAAACATTTCTGGACGTTTTTCAATGGCAAAAATCAATGAATATTGTAAATGCACAAACAGTAATATCTCCACATTGCAAGGTGCAATTCTGAAATTTTTTGCTTTTTCCTGCTAATCCTAGCATGATAAAGAAGATTCAAAGAGAGTGAGATGCCAGCTCCTTTCATTCAGTCAGTAGCTTCAAACATTTCTGGTATATGAAAAACATGTTTTTCAATGGCAAAAATCAATGAATATTGTAAATGCACAAACAGTAATATCTCCACATTGCAAGGTGCAATTCTGAAATTTTTTGCTTTTTCCTGCTAATCCTAGCATGATAAAGAAGATTCAAAGAGAGTGAGATGCCAGCTCCTTTCATTCAGTCAGTAGCTTCAAACATTTCTGGACGTTTTTCAATGGCAAAAATCAATGAATATTGTAAATGCACAAACAGTAATATCTCCACATTGCAAGGTGCAATTCTGAAATTTTTTGCTTTTTCCTGCTAATCCTAGCAGGATAAAGAAGATTCAAAGAGAGTGAGATGCCAGCTCCTTTCATTCAGTCAGTAGCTTCAAACATTTCTGGTATATGAAAAACATGTTTTTCAATGGCAAAAATCAATGAATATTGTAAATGCACAAACAGTAATATCTCCACATTGCAAGGTGCAATTCTGAAATTTTTTGCTTTTTCCTGCTAATCCTAGCATGATAAAGAAGATTCAAAGAGAGTGAGATGCCAGCTCCTTTCATTCAGTCAGTAGCTTCAAACATTTCTGGTATATGAAAAACATGTTTTTCAATGGCAAAAATCAATGAATATTGTAAATGCACAAACAGTAATATCTCCACATTGCAAGGTGCAATTCTGAAATTTTTTGCTTTTTCCTGCCAATCCTAGCATGATAAAGAAGATTCAAAGAGAGTGAGATGCCAGCTCCTTTCATTCAGTCAGTAGCTTCAAACATTTCTGGACGTTTTTCAATGGCAAAAATCAATGAATATTGTAAATGCACAAACAGTAATATCTCCACATTGCAAGGTGCAATTCTGAAATTTTTTGCTTTTTCCTGCTAATCCTAGCAGGATAAAGATTCAAAGAGAGTGAGATGCCAGCTCCTTTCATTCAGTCAGTAGCTTCAAACATTTCTGGTATATGAAAAACATGTTTTTCAATGGCAAAAATCAATGAATATTGTAAATGCACAAACAGTAATATCTCCACATTGCAAGGTGCAATTCTGAAATTTTTTGCTTTTTCCTGCTAATCCTAGCATGATAACGAAGATTCAAAGAGAGTGAGATGCCAGCTCCTTTCATTCAGTCAGTAGCTTCAAACATTTCTGGACGTTTTTCAATGGCAAAAATCAATGAATATTGTAAATGCACAAACAGTAATATCTCCACATTGCAAGGTGCAATTCTGAAATTTTTTGCTTTATCCTGCTAATCCTAGCAGGATAAAGAAGATTCAAAGAGAGTGAGATGCCAGCTCCTTTCATTCAGTCAGTAGCTTCAAACATTTCTGGACGTTTTTCAATGGCAAAAATCAATGAATATTGTAAATGCACAAACAGTAATATCTCCACATTGCAAGGTGCAATTCTGAAATTTTTTGCTTTTTCCTGTTAATCCTAGCATGATAAAGAAGATTCAAAGAGAGTGAGATGCCAGCTCCTTTCATTCAGTCAGTAGCTTCAAACATTTCTGGTATATGAATAACATGATGTTTTTCAATGGCAAAAATCAATGAATATTGTAAATGCACAAACAGTAATATCTCCACATTGCAAGGTGCAATTCTGAAATTTTTTGCTTTTTCCTGCTAATCCTAGCAGGATAAAGAAGATTCAAAGAGAGTGAGATGCCAGCTCCTTTCATTCAGTCAGTAGCTTCAAACATTTCTGGTATATGAAAAACATGTTTTTCAATGGCAAAAATCAATGAATATTGTAAATGCACAAACAGTAATATCTCCACATTGCAAGGTGCAATTCTGAAATTTTTTGCTTTTTCCTGCTAATCCTAGCATGATAAAGAAGATTCAAAGAGAGTGAGATGCCAGCTCCTTTCATTCAGTCAGTAGCTTCAAACATTTCTGGTATATGAAAAACATGTTTTTCAATGGCAAAAATCAATGAATATTGTAAATGCACAAACAGTAATATCTCCACATTGCAAGGTGCAATTCTGAAATTTTTTGCTTTTTCCTGCTAATCCTAGCATGATAAAGAAGATTCAAAGAGAGTGAGATGCCAGCTCCTTTCATTCAGTCAGTAGCTTCAAACATTTCTGGACGTTTTTCAATGGCAAAAATCAATGAATATTGTAAATGCACAAACAGTAATATCTCCACATTGCAAGGTGCAATTCTGAAATTTTTTGCTTTTTCCTGCTAATCCTAGCATGATAAAGAAGATTCAAAGAGAGTGAGATGCCAGCTCCTTTCATTCAGTCAGTAGCTTCAAACATTTCTGGACGTTTTTCAATGGCAAAAATCAATGAATATTGTAAATGCACAAACAGTAATATCTCCACATTGCAAGGTGCAATTCTGAAATTTTTTGCTTTTTCCTGCTAATCCTAGCAGGATAAAGAAGATTCAAAGAGAGTGAGATGCCAGCTCCTTTCATTCAGTCAGTAGCTTCAAACATTTCTGGTATATGAAAAACATGTTTTTCAATGGCAAAAATCAATGAATATTGTAAATGCACAAACAGTAATATCTCCACATTGCAAGGTGCAATTCTGAAATTTTTTGCTTTTTCCTGCTAATCCTAGCATGATAAAGAAGATTCAAAGAGAGTGAGATGCCAGCTCCTTTCATTCAGTCAGTAGCTTCAAACATTTCTGGTATATGAAAAACATGTTTTTCAATGGCAAAAATCAATGAATATTGTAAATGCACAAACAGTAATATCTCCACATTGCAAGGTGCAATTCTGAAATTTTTTGCTTTTTCCTGCCAATCCTAGCATGATAAAGAAGATTCAAAGAGAGTGAGATGCCAGCTCCTTTCATTCAGTCAGTAGCTTCAAACATTTCTGGACGTTTTTCAATGGCAAAAATCAATGAATATTGTAAATGCACAAACAGTAATATCTCCACATTGCAAGGTGCAATTCTGAAATTTTTTGCTTTTTCCTGCTAATCCTAGCAGGATAAAGATTCAAAGAGAGTGAGATGCCAGCTCCTTTCATTCAGTCAGTAGCTTCAAACATTTCTGGTATATGAAAAACATGTTTTTCAATGGCAAAAATCAATGAATATTGTAAATGCACAAACAGTAATATCTCCACATTGCAAGGTGCAATTCTGAAATTTTTTGCTTTTTCCTGCTAATCCTAGCATGATAACGAAGATTCAAAGAGAGTGAGATGCCAGCTCCTTTCATTCAGTCAGTAGCTTCAAACATTTCTGGACGTTTTTCAATGGCAAAAATCAATGAATATTGTAAATGCACAAACAGTAATATCTCCACATTGCAAGGTGCAATTCTGAAATTTTTTGCTTTTTCCTGCTAATCCTAGCAGGATAAAGAAGATTCAAAGAGAGTGAGATGCCAGCTCCTTTCATTCAGTCAGTAGCTTCAAACATTTCTGGACGTTTTTCAATGGCAAAAATCAATGAATATTGTAAATGCACAAACAGTAATATCTCCACATTGCAAGGTGCAATTCTGAAATTTTTTGCTTTTTCCTGTTAATCCTAGCATGATAAAGAAGATTCAAAGAGAGTGAGATGCCAGCTCCTTTCATTCAGTCAGTAGCTTCAAACATTTCTGGTATATGAAAAACATGTTTTTCAATGGCAAAAATCAATGAATATTGTAAATGCACAAACAGTAATATCTCCACATTGCAAGGTGCAATTCTGAAATTTTTTGCTTTTTCCTGCTAATCCTAGCATGATAAAGAAGATTCAAAGAGAGTGAGATGCCAGCTCCTTTCATTCAGTCAGTAGCTTCAAACATTTCGGGTATATGAAAAACATGTTTTTCAATGGCAAAAATCAATGAATATTGTAAATGCACAAACAGTAATATCTCCACATTGCAAGGTGCAATTCTGAAATTTTTTGCTTTTTCCTGCTAATCCTAGCATGATAAAGAAGATTCAAAGAGAGTGAGATGCCAGCTCCTTTCATTCAGTCAGTAGCTTCAAACATTTCTGGACGTTTTTCAATGGCAAAAATCAATGAATATTGTAAATGCACAAACAGTAATATCTCCACATTGCAAGGTGCAATTCTGAAATTTTTTGCTTTTTCCTGCTAATCCTAGCAGGATAAAGAAGATTCAAAGAGAGTGAGATGCCAGCTCCTTTCATTCAGTCAGTAGCTTCAAACATTTCTGGACGTTTTTCAATGGCAAAAATCAATGAATATTGTAAATGCACAAACAGTAATATCTCCACATTGCAAGGTGCAATTCTGAAATTTTTTGCTTTTTCCTGCTAATCCTAGCATGATAAAGAAGATTCAAAGAGAGTGAGATGCCAGCTCCTTTCATTCAGACAGTAGCTTCAAACATTTCTGGTATATGAAAAACATGTTTTTCAATGGCAAAAATCAATGAATATTGTAAATGCACAAACAGTAATATCTCCACATTGCAAGGTGCAATTCTGAAATTTTTTGCTTTTTCCTGCTAATCCTAGCATGATAAAGAAGATTCAAAGAGAGTGAGATGCCAGCTCCTTTCATTCAGTCAGTAGCTTCAAACATTTCTGGACGTTTTTCAATGGCAAAAATCAATGAATATTGTAAATGCACAAACAGTAATATCTCCACATTGCAAGGTGCAATTCTGAAATTTTTTGCTTTTTCCTGCTAATCCTAGCAGGATAAAGAAGATTCAAAGAGAGTGAGATGCCAGCTCCTTTCATTCAGTCAGTAGCTTCAAACATTTCTGGTATATGAAAAACATGTTTTTCAATGGCAAAAATCAATGAATATTGTAAATGCACAAACAGTAATATCTCCACATTGCAAGGTGCAATTCTGAAATTTTTTGCTTTTTCCTGCTAATCCTAGCATGATAAAGAAGATTCAAAGAGAGTGAGATGCCAGCTCCTTTCATTCAGTCAGTAGCTTCAAACATTTCTGGTATATGAAAAACATGTTTTTCAATGGCAAAAATCAATGAATATTGTAAATGCACAAACAGTAATATCTCCACATTGCAAGGTGCAATTCTGAAATTTTTTGCTTTTTCCTGCCAATCCTAGCATGATAAAGAAGATTCAAAGAGAGTGAGATGCCAGCTCCTTTCATTCAGTCAGTAGCTTCAAACATTTCTGGACGTTTTTCAATGGCAAAAATCAATGAATATTGTAAATGCACAAACAGTAATATCTCCACATTGCAAGGTGCAATTCTGAAATTTTTTGCTTTTTCCTGCTAATCCTAGCAGGATAAAGATTCAAAGAGAGTGAGATGCCAGCTCCTTTCATTCAGTCAGTAGCTTCAAACATTTCTGGTATATGAAAAACATGTTTTTCAATGGTAAAAATCAATGAATATTGTAAATGCACAAACAGTAATATCTCCACATTGCAAGGTGCAATTCTGAAATTTTTTGCTTTTTCCTGCTAATCCTAGCATGATAAAGAAGATTCAAAGAGAGTGAGATGCCAGCTCCTTTCATTCAGTCAGTAGCTTCAAACATTTCTGGTATATGAAAAACATGTTTTTCAATGGCAAAAATCAATGAATATTGTAAATGCACAAACAGTAATATCTCCACATTGCAAGGTGCAATTCTGAAATTTTTTGCTTTTTCCTGCTAATCCTAGCATGATAAAGAAGATTCAAAGAGAGTGAGATGCCAGCTCCTTTCATTCAGTCAGTAGCTTCAAACATTTCTGGACGTTTTTCAATGGCAAAAATCAATGAATATTGTAAATGCACAAACAGTAATATCTCCACATTGCAAGGTGCAATTCTGAAATTTTTTGCTTTTTCCTGCTAATCCTAGCAGGATAAAGATTCAAAGAGAGTGAGATGCCAGCTCCTTTCATTCAGTCAGTAGCTTCAAACATTTCTGGTATATGAAAAACATGTTTTTCAATGGCAAAAATCAATGAATATTGTAAATGCACAAACAGTAATATCTCCACATTGCAAGGTGCAATTCTGAAATTTTTTGCTTTTTCCTGCTAATCCTAGCATGATAAAGAAGATTCAAAGAGAGTGAGATGCCAGCTCCTTTCATTCAGTCAGTAGCTTCAAACATTTCTGGACGTTTTTCAATGGCAAAAATCAATGAATATTGTAAATGCACAAACAGTAATATCTCCACATTGCAAGGTGCAATTCTGAAATTTTTTGCTTTTTCCTGCTAATCCTAGCAGGATAAAGAAGATTCAAAGAGAGTGAGATGCTAGCTCCTTTCATTCAGTCAGTAGTTTCAAACATTTCTGGACGTTTTTCAATGGCAAAAATCAATGAATATTGTAAATGCACAAACAGTAATATCTCCACATTGCAAGGTGCAATTCTGAAATTTTTTGCTTTTTCCTGCTAATCCTAGCATGATAAAGAAGATTCAAAGAGAGTGAGATGCCAGCTCCTTTCATTCAGTCAGTAGCTTCAAACATTTCTGGACGTTTTTCAATGGCAAAAATCAATGAATATTGTAAATGCACAAACAGTAATATCTCCACATTGCAAGGTGCAATTCTGAAATTTTTTGCTTTTTCCTGCTAATCCTAGCAGGATAAAGAAGATTCAAAGAGAGTGAGATGCCAGCTCCTTTCATTCAGTCAGTAGCTTCAAACATTTCTGGTATATGAAAAACATGTTTTTCAATGGCAAAAATCAATGAATATTGTAAATGCACAAACAGTAATATCTCCACATTGCAAGGTGCAATTCTGAAATTTTTTGCTTTTTCCTGCTAATCCTAGCATGATAAAGAAGATTCAAAGAGAGTGAGATGCCAGCTCCTTTCATTCAGTCAGTAGCTTCAAACATTTCTGGTATATGAAAAACATGTTTTTCAATGGCAAAAATCAATGAATATTGTAAATGCACAAACAGTAATATCTCCACATTGCAAGGTGCAATTCTGAAATTTTTTGCTTTTTCCTGCTAATCCTAGCATGATAAAGAAGATTCAAAGAGAGTGAGATGCCAGCTCCTTTCATTCAGTCAGTAGCTTCAAACATTTCTGGACGTTTTTCAATGGCAAAAATCAATGAATATTGTAAATGCACAAACAGTAATATCTCCACATTGCAAGGTGCAATTCTGAAATTTTTTGCTTTTTCCTGCTAATCCTAGCAGGATAAAGAAGATTCAAAGAGAGTGAGATGCCAGCTCCTTTCATTCAGTCAGTAGCTTCAAACATTTCTGGACGTTTTTCAATGGCAAAAATCAATGAATATTGTAAATGCACAAACAGTAATATCTCCACATTGCAAGGTGCAATTCTGAAATTTTTTGCTTTTTCCTGCTAATCCTAGCATGATAAAGAAGATTCAAAGAGAGTGAGATGCCAGCTCCTTTCATTCAGTCAGTAGCTTCAAACATTTCTGGTATATGAAAAACATGTTTTTCAATGGCAAAAATCAATGAATATTGTAAATGCACAAACAGTAATATCTCCACATTGCAAGGTGCAATTCTGAAATTTTTTGCTTTTTCCTGCTAATCCTAGCATGATAAAGAAGATTCAAAGAGAGTGAGATGCCAGCTCCTTTCATTCAGTCAGTAGCTTCAAACATTTCTGGACGTTTTTCAATGGCAAAAATCAATGAATATTGTAAATGCACAAACAGTAATATCTCCACATTGCAAGGTGCAATTCTGAAATTTTTTGCTTTTTCCTGCTAATCCTAGCAGGATAAAGAAGATTCAAAGAGAGTGAGATGCCAGCTCCTTTCATTCAGTCAGTAGCTTCAAACATTTCTGGTATATGAAAAACATGTTTTTCAATGGCAAAAATCAATGAATATTGTAAATGCACAAACAGTAATATCTCCACATTGCAAGGTGCAATTCTGAAATTTTTTGCTTTTTCCTGCTAATCCTAGCATGATAAAGAAGATTCAAAGAGAGTGAGATGCCAGCTCCTTTCATTCAGTCAGTAGCTTCAAACATTTCTGGTATATGAAAAACATGTTTTTCAATGGCAAAAATCAATGAATATTGTAAATGCACAAACAGTAATATCTCCACATTGCAAGGTGCAATTCTGAAATTTTTTGCTTTTTCCTGCTAATCCTAGCATGATAAAGAAGATTCAAAGAGAGTGAGATGCCAGCTCCTTTCATTCAGTCAGTAGCTTCAAACATTTCTGGACGTTTTTCAATGGCAAAAATCAATGAATATTGTAAATGCACAAACAGTAATATCTCCACATTGCAAGGTGCAATTCTGAAATTTTTTGCTTTTTCCTGCTAATCCTAGCAGGATAAAGAAGATTCAAAGAGAGTGAGATGCCAGCTCCTTTCATTCAGTCAGTAGCTTCAAACATTTCTGGTATATGAAAAACATGTTTTTCAATGGCAAAAATCAATGAATATTGTAAATGCACAAACAGTAATATCTCCACATTGCAAGGTGCAATTCTGAAATTTTTTGCTTTTTCCTGCTAATCCTAGCATGATAAAGAAGATTCAAAGAGAGTGAGATGCCAGCTCCTTTCATTCAGTCAGTAGCTTCAAACATTTCTGGTATATGAAAAACATGTTTTTCAATGGCAAAAATCAATGAATATTGTAAATGCACAAACAGTAATATCTCCACATTGCAAGGTGCAATTCTGAAATTTTTTGCTTTTTCCTGCCAATCCTAGCATGATAAAGAAGATTCAAAGAGAGTGAGATGCCAGCTCCTTTCATTCAGTCAGTAGCTTCAAACATTTCTGGACGTTTTTCAATGGCAAAAATCAATGAATATTGTAAATGCACAAACAGTAATATCTCCACATTGCAAGGTGCAATTCTGAAATTTTTTGCTTTTTCCTGCTAATCCTAGCAGGATAAAGATTCAAAGAGAGTGAGATGCCAGCTCCTTTCATTCAGTCAGTAGCTTCAAACATTTCTGGTATATGAAAAACATGTTTTTCAATGGCAAAAATCAATGAATATTGTAAATGCACAAACAGTAATATCTCCACATTGCAAGGTGCAATTCTGAAATTTTTTGCTTTTTCCTGCTAATCCTAGCATGATAAAGAAGATTCAAAGAGAGTGAGATGCCAGCTCCTTTCATTCAGTCAGTAGCTTCAAACATTTCTGGTATATGAAAAACATGTTTTTCAATGGCAAAAATCAATGAATATTGTAAATGCACAAACAGTAATATCTCCACATTGCAAGGTGCAATTCTGAAATTTTTTGCTTTTTCCTGCTAATCCTAGCATGATAAAGAAGATTCAAAGAGAGTGAGATGCCAGCTCCTTTCATTCAGTCAGTAGCTTCAAACATTTCTGGACGTTTTTCAATGGCAAAAATCAATGAATATTGTAAATGCACAAACAGTAATATCTCCACATTGCAAGGTGCAATTCTGAAATTTTTTGCTTTTTCCTGCTAATCCTAGCAGGATAAAGAAGATTCAAAGAGAGTGAGATGCCAGCTCCTTTCATTCAGTCAGTAGCTTCAAACATTTCTGGACGTTTTTCAATGGCAAAAATCAATGAATATTGTAAATGCACAAACAGTAATATCTCCACATTGCAAGGTGCAATTCTGAAATTTTTTGCTTTTTCCTGCTAATCCTAGCATGATAAAGAAGATTCAAAGAGAGTGAGATGCCAGCTCCTTTCATTCAGTCAGTAGCTTCAAACATTTCTGGTATATGAAAAACATGTTTTTCAATGGCAAAAATCAATGAATATTGTAAATGCACAAACAGTAATATCTCCACATTGCAAGGTGCAATTCTGAAATTTTTTGCTTTTTCCTGCTAATCCTAGCATGATAAAGAAGATTCAAAGAGAGTGAGATGCCAGCTCCTTTCATTCAGTCAGTAGCTTCAAACATTTCTGGACGTTTTTCAATGGCAAAAATCAATGAATATTGTAAATGCACAAACAGTAATATCTCCACATTGCAAGGTGCAATTCTGAAATTTTTTGCTTTTTCCTGCTAATCCTAGCAGGATAAAGAAGATTCAAAGAGAGTGAGATGCCAGCTCCTTTCATTCAGTCAGTAGCTTCAAACATTTCTGGTATATGAAAAACATGTTTTTCAATGGCAAAAATCAATGAATATTGTAAATGCACAAACAGTAATATCTCCACATTGCAAGGTGCAATTCTGAAATTTTTTGCTTTTTCCTGCTAATCCTAGCATGATAAAGAAGATTCAAAGAGAGTGAGATGCCAGCTCCTTTCATTCAGTCAGTAGCTTCAAACATTTCTGGTATATGAAAAACATGTTTTTCAATGGCAAAAATCAATGAATATTGTAAATGCACAAACAGTAATATCTCCACATTGCAAGGTGCAATTCTGAAATTTTTTGCTTTTTCCTGCTAATCCTAGCATGATAAAGAAGATTCAAAGAGAGTGAGATGCCAGCTCCTTTCATTCAGTCAGTAGCTTCAAACATTTCTGGACGTTTTTCAATGGCAAAAATCAATGAATATTGTAAATGCACAAACAGTAATATCTCCACATTGCAAGGTGCAATTCTGAAATTTTTTGCTTTTTCCTGCTAATCCTAGCATGATAAAGAAGATTCAAAGAGAGTGAGATGCCAGCTCCTTTCATTCAGTCAGTAGCTTCAAACATTTCTGGTATATGAAAAACATGTTTTTCAATGGCAAAAATCAATGAATATTGTAAATGCACAAACAGTAATATCTCCACATTGCAAGGTGCAATTCTGAAATTTTTTGCTTTTTCCTGCTAATCCTAGCATGATAAAGAAGATTCAAAGAGAGTGAGATGCCAGCTCCTTTCATTCAGTCAGTAGCTTCAAACATTTCTGGACGTTTTTCAATGGCAAAAATCAATGAATATTGTAAATGCACAAACAGTAATATCTCCACATTGCAAGGTGCAATTCTGAAATTTTTTGCTTTTTCCTGCTAATCCTAGCAGGATAAAGAAGATTCAAAGAGAGTGAGATGCCAGCTCCTTTCATTCAGTCAGTAGCTTCAAACATTTCTGGACGTTTTTCAATGGCAAAAATCAATGAATATTGTAAATGCACAAACAGTAATATCTCCACATTGCAAGGTGCAATTCTGAAATTTTTTGCTTTTTCCTGCTAATCCTAGCATGATAAAGAAGATTCAAAGAGAGTGAGATGCCAGCTCCTTTCATTCAGTCAGTAGCTTCAAACATTTCTGGTATATGAAAAACATGTTTTTCAATGGCAAAAATCAATGAATATTGTAAATGCACAAACAGTAATATCTCCACATTGCAAGGTGCAATTCTGAAATTTTTTGCTTTTTCCTGCTAATCCTAGCATGATAAAGAAGATTCAAAGAGAGTGAGATGCCAGCTCCTTTCATTCAGTCAGTAGCTTCAAACATTTCTGGACGTTTTTCAATGGCAAAAATCAATGAATATTGTAAATGCACAAACAGTAATATCTCCACATTGCAAGGTGCAATTCTGAAATTTTTTGCTTTTTCCTGCTAATCCTAGCAGGATAAAGAAGATTCAAAGAGAGTGAGATGCCAGCTCCTTTCATTCAGTCAGTAGCTTCAAACATTTCTGGTATATGAAAAACATGTTTTTCAATGGCAAAAATCAATGAATATTGTAAATGCACAAACAGTAATATCTCCACATTGCAAGGTGCAATTCTGAAATTTTTTGCTTTTTCCTGCTAATCCTAGCATGATAAAGAAGATTCAAAGAGAGTGAGATGCCAGCTCCTTTCATTCAGTCAGTAGCTTCAAACATTTCTGGTATATGAAAAACATGTTTTTCAATGGCAAAAATCAATGAATATTGTAAATGCACAAACAGTAATATCTCCACATTGCAAGGTGCAATTCTGAAATTTTTTGCTTTTTCCTGCCAATCCTAGCATGATAAAGAAGATTCAAAGAGAGTGAGATGCCAGCTCCTTTCATTCAGTCAGTAGCTTCAAACATTTCTGGACGTTTTTCAATGGCAAAAATCAATGAATATTGTAAATGCACAAACAGTAATATCTCCACATTGCAAGGTGCAATTCTGAAATTTTTTGCTTTTTCCTGCTAATCCTAGCAGGATAAAGATTCAAAGAGAGTGAGATGCCAGCTCCTTTCATTCAGTCAGTAGCTTCAAACATTTCTGGTATATGAAAAACATGTTTTTCAATGGCAAAAATCAATGAATATTGTAAATGCACAAACAGTAATATCTCCACATTGCAAGGTGCAATTCTGAAATTTTTTGCTTTTTCCTGCTAATCCTAGCATGATAACGAAGATTCAAAGAGAGTGAGATGCCAGCTCCTTTCATTCAGTCAGTAGCTTCAAACATTTCTGGACGTTTTTCAATGGCAAAAATCAATGAATATTGTAAATGCACAAACAGTAATATCTCCACATTGCAAGGTGCAATTCTGAAATTTTTTGCTTTTTCCTGCTAATCCTAGCAGGATAAAGAAGATTCAAAGAGAGTGAGATGCCAGCTCCTTTCATTCAGTCAGTAGCTTCAAACATTTCTGGACGTTTTTCAATGGCAAAAATCAATGAATATTGTAAATGCACAAACAGTAATATCTCCACATTGCAAGGTGCAATTCTGAAATTTTTTGCTTTTTCCTGTTAATCCTAGCATGATAAAGAAGATTCAAAGAGAGTGAGATGCCAGCTCCTTTCATTCAGTCAGTAGCTTCAAACATTTCTGGTATATGAATAACATGATGTTTTTCAATGGCAAAAATCAATGAATATTGTAAATGCACAAACAGTAATATCTCCACATTGCAAGGTGCAATTCTGAAATTTTTTGCTTTTTCCTGCTAATCCTAGCAGGATAAAGAAGATTCAAAGAGAGTGAGATGCCAGCTCCTTTCATTCAGTCAGTAGCTTCAAACATTTCTGGTATATGAAAAACATGTTTTTCAATGGCAAAAATCAATGAATATTGTAAATGCACAAACAGTAATATCTCCACATTGCAAGGTGCAATTCTGAAATTTTTTGCTTTTTCCTGCTAATCCTAGCATGATAAAGAAGATTCAAAGAGAGTGAGATGCCAGCTCCTTTCATTCAGTCAGTAGCTTCAAACATTTCTGGTATATGAAAAACATGTTTTTCAATGGCAAAAATCAATGAATATTGTAAATGCACAAACAGTAATATCTCCACATTGCAAGGTGCAATTCTGAAATTTTTTGCTTTTTCCTGCTAATCCTAGCATGATAAAGAAGATTCAAAGAGAGTGAGATGCCAGCTCCTTTCATTCAGTCAGTAGCTTCAAACATTTCTGGACGTTTTTCAATGGCAAAAATCAATGAATATTGTAAATGCACAAACAGTAATATCTCCACATTGCAAGGTGCAATTCTGAAATTTTTTGCTTTTTCCTGCTAATCCTAGCATGATAAAGAAGATTCAAAGAGAGTGAGATGCCAGCTCCTTTCATTCAGTCAGTAGCTTCAAACATTTCTGGACGTTTTTCAATGGCAAAAATCAATGAATATTGTAAATGCACAAACAGTAATATCTCCACATTGCAAGGTGCAATTCTGAAATTTTTTGCTTTTTCCTGCTAATCCTAGCAGGATAAAGAAGATTCAAAGAGAGTGAGATGCCAGCTCCTTTCATTCAGTCAGTAGCTTCAAACATTTCTGGTATATGAAAAACATGTTTTTCAATGGCAAAAATCAATGAATATTGTAAATGCACAAACAGTAATATCTCCACATTGCAAGGTGCAATTCTGAAATTTTTTGCTTTTTCCTGCTAATCCTAGCATGATAAAGAAGATTCAAAGAGAGTGAGATGCCAGCTCCTTTCATTCAGTCAGTAGCTTCAAACATTTCTGGTATATGAAAAACATGTTTTTCAATGGCAAAAATCAATGAATATTGTAAATGCACAAACAGTAATATCTCCACATTGCAAGGTGCAATTCTGAAATTTTTTGCTTTTTCCTGCCAATCCTAGCATGATAAAGAAGATTCAAAGAGAGTGAGATGCCAGCTCCTTTCATTCAGTCAGTAGCTTCAAACATTTCTGGACGTTTTTCAATGGCAAAAATCAATGAATATTGTAAATGCACAAACAGTAATATCTCCACATTGCAAGGTGCAATTCTGAAATTTTTTGCTTTTTCCTGCTAATCCTAGCAGGATAAAGATTCAAAGAGAGTGAGATGCCAGCTCCTTTCATTCAGTCAGTAGCTTCAAACATTTCTGGTATATGAAAAACATGTTTTTCAATGGCAAAAATCAATGAATATTGTAAATGCACAAACAGTAATATCTCCACATTGCAAGGTGCAATTCTGAAATTTTTTGCTTTTTCCTGCTAATCCTAGCATGATAACGAAGATTCAAAGAGAGTGAGATGCCAGCTCCTTTCATTCAGTCAGTAGCTTCAAACATTTCTGGACGTTTTTCAATGGCAAAAATCAATGAATATTGTAAATGCACAAACAGTAATATCTCCACATTGCAAGGTGCAATTCTGAAATTTTTTGCTTTTTCCTGCTAATCCTAGCAGGATAAAGAAGATTCAAAGAGAGTGAGATGCCAGCTCCTTTCATTCAGTCAGTAGCTTCAAACATTTCTGGACGTTTTTCAATGGCAAAAATCAATGAATATTGTAAATGCACAAACAGTAATATCTCCACATTGCAAGGTGCAATTCTGAAATTTTTTGCTTTTTCCTGTTAATCCTAGCATGATAAAGAAGATTCAAAGAGAGTGAGATGCCAGCTCCTTTCATTCAGTCAGTAGCTTCAAACATTTCTGGTATATGAATAACATGATGTTTTTCAATGGCAAAAATCAATGAATATTGTAAATGCACAAACAGTAATATCTCCACATTGCAAGGTGCAATTCTGAAATTTTTTGCTTTTTCCTGCTAATCCTAGCAGGATAAAGAAGATTCAAAGAGAGTGAGATGCCAGCTCCTTTCATTCAGTCAGTAGCTTCAAACATTTCTGGTATATGAAAAACATGTTTTTCAATGGCAAAAATCAATGAATATTGTAAATGCACAAACAGTAATATCTCCACATTGCAAGGTGCAATTCTGAAATTTTTTGCTTTTTCCTGCTAATCCTAGCATGATAAAGAAGATTCAAAGAGAGTGAGATGCCAGCTCCTTTCATTCAGTCAGTAGCTTCAAACATTTCGGGTATATGAAAAACATGTTTTTCAATGGCAAAAATCAATGAATATTGTAAATGCACAAACAGTAATATCTCCACATTGCAAGGTGCAATTCTGAAATTTTTTGCTTTTTCCTGCTAATCCTAGCATGATAAAGAAGATTCAAAGAGAGTGAGATGCCAGCTCCTTTCATTCAGTCAGTAGCTTCAAACATTTCTGGACGTTTTTCAATGGCAAAAATCAATGAATATTGTAAATGCACAAACAGTAATATCTCCACATTGCAAGGTGCAATTCTGAAATTTTTTGCTTTTTCCTGCTAATCCTAGCATGATAAAGAAGATTCAAAGAGAGTGAGATGCCAGCTCCTTTCATTCAGTCAGTAGCTTCAAACATTTCTGGACGTTTTTCAATGGCAAAAATCAATGAATATTGTAAATGCACAAACAGTAATATCTCCACATTGCAAGGTGCAATTCTGAAATTTTTTGCTTTTTCCTGCTAATCCTAGCAGGATAAAGAAGATTCAAAGAGAGTGAGATGCCAGCTCCTTTCATTCAGTCAGTAGCTTCAAACATTTGTGGACGTTTTTCAATGGCAAAAATCAATGAATATTGTAAATGCACAAACAGTAATATCTCCACATTGCAAGGTGCAATTCTGAAATTTTTTGCTTTTTCCTGCTAATCCTAGCATGATAAAGAAGATTCAAAGAGAGTGAGATGCCAGCTCCTTTCATTCAGACAGTAGCTTCAAACATTTCTGGTATATGAAAAACATGTTTTTCAATGGCAAAAATCAATGAATATTGTAAATGCACAAACAGTAATATCTCCACATTGCAAGGTGCAATTCTGAAATTTTTTGCTTTTTCCTGCTAATCCTAGCATGATAAAGAAGATTCAAAGAGAGTGAGATGCCAGCTCCTTTCATTCAGTCAGTAGCTTCAAACATTTCTGGACGTTTTTCAATGGCAAAAATCAATGAATATTGTAAATGCACAAACAGTAATATCTCCACATTGCAAGGTGCAATTCTGAAATTTTTTGCTTTTTCCTGCTAATCCTAGCAGGATAAAGAAGATTCAAAGAGAGTGAGATGCCAGCTCCTTTCATTCAGTCAGTAGCTTCAAACATTTCTGGTATATGAAAAACATGTTTTTCAATGGCAAAAATCAATGAATATTGTAAATGCACAAACAGTAATATCTCCACATTGCAAGGTGCAATTCTGAAATTTTTTGCTTTTTCCTGCTAATCCTAGCATGATAAAGAAGATTCAAAGAGAGTGAGATGCCAGCTCCTTTCATTCAGTCAGTAGCTTCAAACATTTCTGGTATATGAAAAACATGTTTTTCAATGGCAAAAATCAATGAATATTGTAAATGCACAAACAGTAATATCTCCACATTGCAAGGTGCAATTCTGAAATTTTTTGCTTTTTCCTGCCAATCCTAGCATGATAAAGAAGATTCAAAGAGAGTGAGATGCCAGCTCCTTTCATTCAGTCAGTAGCTTCAAACATTTCTGGACGTTTTTCAATGGCAAAAATCAATGAATATTGTAAATGCACAAACAGTAATATCTCCACATTGCAAGGTGTAATTCTGAAATTTTTTGCTTTTTCCTGCTAATCCTAGCAGGATAAAGATTCAAAGAGAGTGAGATGCCAGCTCCTTTCATTCAGTCAGTAGCTTCAAACATTTCTGGTATATGAAAAACATGTTTTTCAATGGTAAAAATCAATGAATATTGTAAATGCACAAACAGTAATATCTCCACATTGCAAGGTGCAATTCTGAAATTTTTTGCTTTTTCCTGCTAATCCTAGCATGATAAAGAAGATTCAAAGAGAGTGAGATGCCAGCTCCTTTCATTCAGTCAGTAGCTTCAAACATTTCTGGTATATGAAAAACATGTTTTTCAATGGCAAAAATCAATGAATATTGTAAATGCACAAACAGTAATATCTCCACATTGCAAGGTGCAATTCTGAAATTTTTTGCTTTTTCCTGCTAATCCTAGCATGATAAAGAAGATTCAAAGAGAGTGAGATGCCAGCTCCTTTCATTCAGTCAGTAGCTTCAAACATTTCTGGACGTTTTTCAATGGCAAAAATCA
This sequence comes from Phyllobates terribilis, assembly GCF_046119375.1. Taxonomy (NCBI): domain Eukaryota; kingdom Metazoa; phylum Chordata; class Amphibia; order Anura; family Dendrobatidae; genus Phyllobates; species Phyllobates terribilis. The sequence continues at coordinate 97,741 of NW_027365301.1, read as the reverse complement.
ATGAATATTGTAAATGCACAAACAGTAATATCTCCACATTGCAAGGTGCAATTCTGAAATTTTTTGCTTTTTCCTGCTAATCCTAGCAGGATAAAGATTCAAAGAGAGTGAGATGCCAGCTCCTTTCATTCAGTCAGTAGCTTCAAACATTTCTGGTATATGAAAAACATGTTTTTCAATGGCAAAAATCAATGAATATTGTAAATGCACAAACAGTAATATCTCCACATTGCAAGGTGCAATTCTGAAATTTTTTGCTTTTTCCTGCTAATCCTAGCATGATAAAGAAGATTCAAAGAGAGTGAGATGCCAGCTCCTTTCATTCAGTCAGTAGCTTCAAACATTTCTGGACGTTTTTCAATGGCAAAAATCAATGAATATTGTAAATGCACAAACAGTAATATCTCCACATTGCAAGGTGCAATTCTGAAATTTTTTGCTTTTTCCTGCTAATCCTAGCAGGATAAAGAAGATTCAAAGAGAGTGAGATGCCAGCTCCTTTCATTCAGTCAGTAGTTTCAAACATTTCTGGACGTTTTTCAATGGCAAAAATCAATGAATATTGTAAATGCACAAACAGTAATATCTCCACATTGCAAGGTGCAATTCTGAAATTTTTTGCTTTTTCCTGCTAATCCTAGCATGATAAAGAAGATTCAAAGAGAGTGAGATGCCAGCTCCTTTCATTCAGTCAGTAGCTTCAAACATTTCTGGTATATGAAAAACATGTTTTTCAATGGCAAAAATCAATGAATATTGTAAATGCACAAACAGTAATATCTCCACATTGCAAGGTGCAATTCTGAAATTTTTTGCTTTTTCCTGCCAATCCTAGCATGATAAAGAAGATTCAAAGAGAGTGAGATGCCAGCTCCTTTCATTCAGTCAGTAGCTTCAAACATTTCTGGACGTTTTTCAATGGCAAAAATCAATGAATATTGTAAATGCACAAACAGTAATATCTCCACATTGCAAGGTGTAATTCTGAAATTTTTTGCTTTTTCCTGCTAATCCTAGCAGGATAAAGATTCAAAGAGAGTGAGATGCCAGCTCCTTTCATTCAGTCAGTAGCTTCAAACATTTCTGGTATATGAAAAACATGTTTTTCAATGGTAAAAATCAATGAATATTGTAAATGCACAAACAGTAATATCTCCACATTGCAAGGTGCAATTCTGAAATTTTTTGCTTTTTCCTGCTAATCCTAGCATGATAAAGAAGATTCAAAGAGAGTGAGATGCCAGCTCCTTTCATTCAGTCAGTAGCTTCAAACATTTCTGGTATATGAAAAACATGTTTTTCAATGGCAAAAATCAATGAATATTGTAAATGCACAAACAGTAATATCTCCACATTGCAAGGTGCAATTCTGAAATTTTTTGCTTTTTCCTGCTAATCCTAGCATGATAAAGAAGATTCAAAGAGAGTGAGATGCCAGCTCCTTTCATTCAGTCAGTAGCTTCAAACATTTCTGGACGTTTTTCAATGGCAAAAATCAATGAATATTGTAAATGCACAAACAGTAATATCTCCACATTGCAAGGTGCAATTCTGAAATTTTTTGCTTTTTCCTGCTAATCCTAGCAGGATAAAGATTCAAAGAGAGTGAGATGCCAGCTCCTTTCATTCAGTCAGTAGCTTCAAACATTTCTGGTATATGAAAAACATGTTTTTCAATGGCAAAAATCAATGAATATTGTAAATGCACAAACAGTAATATCTCCACATTGCAAGGTGCAATTCTGAAATTTTTTGCTTTTTCCTGCTAATCCTAGCATGATAAAGAAGATTCAAAGAGAGTGAGATGCCAGCTCCTTTCATTCAGTCAGTAGCTTCAAACATTTCTGGACGTTTTTCAATGGCAAAAATCAATGAATATTGTAAATGCACAAACAGTAATATCTCCACATTGCAAGGTGCAATTCTGAAATTTTTTGCTTTTTCCTGCTAATCCTAGCAGGATAAAGAAGATTCAAAGAGAGTGAGATGCCAGCTCCTTTCATTCAGTCAGTAGTTTCAAACATTTCTGGACGTTTTTCAATGGCAAAAATCAATGAATATTGTAAATGCACAAACAGTAATATCTCCACATTGCAAGGTGCAATTCTGAAATTTTTTGCTTTTTCCTGCTAATCCTAGCATGATAAAGAAGATTCAAAGAGAGTGAGATGCCAGCTCCTTTCATTCAGTCAGTAGCTTCAAACATTTCTGGACGTTTTTCAATGGCAAAAATCAATGAATATTGTAAATGCACAAACAGTAATATCTCCACATTGCAAGGTGCAATTCTGAAATTTTTTGCTTTTTCCTGCTAATCCTAGCAGGATAAAGAAGATTCAAAGAGAGTGAGATGCCAGCTCCTTTCATTCAGTCAGTAGCTTCAAACATTTCTGGTATATGAAAAACATGTTTTTCAATGGCAAAAATCAATGAATATTGTAAATGCACAAACAGTAATATCTCCACATTGCAAGGTGCAATTCTGAAATTTTTTGCTTTTTCCTGCTAATCCTAGCATGATAAAGAAGATTCAAAGAGAGTGAGATGCCAGCTCCTTTCATTCAGTCAGTAGCTTCAAACATTTCTGGTATATGAAAAACATGTTTTTCAATGGCAAAAATCAATGAATATTGTAAATGCACAAACAGTAATATCTCCACATTGCAAGGTGCAATTCTGAAATTTTTTGCTTTTTCCTGCTAATCCTAGCATGATAAAGAAGATTCAAAGAGAGTGAGATGCCAGCTCCTTTCATTCAGTCAGTAGCTTCAAACATTTCTGGACGTTTTTCAATGGCAAAAATCAATGAATATTGTAAATGCACAAACAGTAATATCTCCACATTGCAAGGTGCAATTCTGAAATTTTTTGCTTTTTCCTGCTAATCCTAGCAGGATAAAGAAGATTCAAAGAGAGTGAGATGCCAGCTCCTTTCATTCAGTCAGTAGTTTCAAACATTTCTGGACGTTTTTCAATGGCAAAAATCAATGAATATTGTAAATGCACAAACAGTAATATCTCCACATTGCAAGGTGCAATTCTGAAATTTTTTGCTTTTTCCTGCTAATCCTAGCATGATAAAGAAGATTCAAAGAGAGTGAGATGCCAGCTCCTTTCATTCAGTCAGTAGCTTCAAACATTTCTGGACGTTTTTCAATGGCAAAAATCAATGAATATTGTAAATGCACAAACAGTAATATCTCCACATTGCAAGGTGCAATTCTGAAATTTTTTGCTTTTTCCTGCTAATCCTAGCAGGATAAAGAAGATTCAAAGAGAGTGAGATGCCAGCTCCTTTCATTCAGTCAGTAGCTTCAAACATTTCTGGTATATGAAAAACATGTTTTTCAATGGCAAAAATCAATGAATATTGTAAATGCACAAACAGTAATATCTCCACATTGCAAGGTGCAATTCTGAAATTTTTTGCTTTTTCCTGCTAATCCTAGCATGATAAAGAAGATTCAAAGAGAGTGAGATGCCAGCTCCTTTCATTCAGTCAGTAGCTTCAAACATTTCTGGTATATGAAAAACATGTTTTTCAATGGCAAAAATCAATGAATATTGTAAATGCACAAACAGTAATATCTCCACATTGCAAGGTGCAATTCTGAAATTTTTTGCTTTTTCCTGCTAATCCTAGCATGATAAAGAAGATTCAAAGAGAGTGAGATGCCAGCTCCTTTCATTCAGTCAGTAGCTTCAAACATTTCTGGACGTTTTTCAATGGCAAAAATCAATGAATATTGTAAATGCACAAACAGTAATATCTCCACATTGCAAGGTGCAATTCTGAAATTTTTTGCTTTTTCCTGCTAATCCTAGCATGATAAAGAAGATTCAAAGAGAGTGAGATGCCAGCTCCTTTCATTCAGTCAGTAGCTTCAAACATTTCTGGACGTTTTTCAATGGCAAAAATCAATGAATATTGTAAATGCACAAACAGAAATATCTCCACATTGCAAGGTGCAATTCTGAAATTTTTTGCTTTTTCCTGCTAATCCTAGCAGGATAAAGAAGATTCAAAGAGAGTGAGATGCCAGCTCCTTTCATTCAGTCAGTAGCTTCAAACATTTCTGGACGTTTTTCAATGGCAAAAATCAATGAATATTGTAAATGCACAAACAGTAATATCTCCACATTGCAAGGTGCAATTCTGAAATTTTTTGCTTTTTCCTGCTAATCCTAGCATGATAAAGAAGATTCAAAGAGAGTGAGATGCCAGCTCCTTTCATTCAGACAGTAGCTTCAAACATTTCTGGTATATGAAAAACATGTTTTTCAATGGCAAAAATCAATGAATATTGTAAATGCACAAACAGTAATATCTCCACATTGCAAGGTGCAATTCTGAAATTTTTTGCTTTTTCCTGCTAATCCTAGCATGATAAAGAAGATTCAAAGAGAGTGAGATGCCAGCTCCTTTCATTCAGTCAGTAGCTTCAAACATTTCTGGACGTTTTTCAATGGCAAAAATCAATGAATATTGTAAATGCACAAACAGTAATATCTCCACATTGCAAGGTGCAATTCTGAAATTTTTTGCTTTTTCCTGCTAATCCTAGCAGGATAAAGAAGATTCAAAGAGAGTGAGATGCCAGCTCCTTTCATTCAGTCAGTAGCTTCAAACATTTCTGGTATATGAAAAACATGTTTTTCAATGGCAAAAATCAATGAATATTGTAAATGCACAAACAGTAATATCTCCACATTGCAAGGTGCAATTCTGAAATTTTTTGCTTTTTCCTGCTAATCCTAGCATGATAAAGAAGATTCAAAGAGAGTGAGATGCCAGCTCCTTTCATTCAGTCAGTAGCTTCAAACATTTCTGGTATATGAAAAACATGTTTTTCAATGGCAAAAATCAATGAATATTGTAAATGCACAAACAGTAATATCTCCACATTGCAAGGTGCAATTCTGAAATTTTTTGCTTTTTCCTGCCAATCCTAGCATGATAAAGAAGATTCAAAGAGAGTGAGATGCCAGCTCCTTTCATTCAGTCAGTAGCTTCAAACATTTCTGGACGTTTTTCAATGGCAAAAATCAATGAATATTGTAAATGCACAAACAGTAATATCTCCACATTGCAAGGTGCAATTCTGAAATTTTTTGCTTTTTCCTGCTAATCCTAGCAGGATAAAGATTCAAAGAGAGTGAGATGCCAGCTCCTTTCATTCAGTCAGTAGCTTCAAACATTTCTGGTATATGAAAAACATGTTTTTCAATGGCAAAAATCAATGAATATTGTAAATGCACAAACAGTAATATCTCCACATTGCAAGGTGCAATTCTGAAATTTTTTGCTTTTTCCTGCTAATCCTAGCATGATAAAGAAGATTCAAAGAGAGTGAGATGCCAGCTCCTTTCATTCAGTCAGTAGCTTCAAACATTTCTGGTATATGAAAAACATGTTTTTCAATGGCAAAAATCAATGAATATTGTAAATGCACAAACAGTAATATCTCCACATTGCAAGGTGCAATTCTGAAATTTTTTGCTTTTTCCTGCTAATCCTAGCATGATAAAGAAGATTCAAAGAGAGTGAGATGCCAGCTCCTTTCATTCAGTCAGTAGCTTCAAACATTTCTGGACGTTTTTCAATGGCAAAAATCAATGAATATTGTAAATGCACAAACAGTAATATCTCCACATTGCAAGGTGCAATTCTGAAATTTTTTGCTTTTTCCTGCTAATCCTAGCAGGATAAAGAAGATTCAAAGAGAGTGAGATGCCAGCTCCTTTCATTCAGTCAGTAGCTTCAAACATTTCTGGTATATGAAAAACATGTTTTTCAATGGCAAAAATCAATGAATATTGTAAATGCACAAACAGTAATATCTCCACATTGCAAGGTGCAATTCTGAAATTTTTTGCTTTTTCCTGCTAATCCTAGCATGATAAAGAAGATTCAAAGAGAGTGAGATGCCAGCTCCTTTCATTCAGTCAGTAGCTTCAAACATTTCTGGACGTTTTTCAATGGCAAAAATCAATGAATATTGTAAATGCACAAACAGTAATATCTCCACATTGCAAGGTGCAATTCTGAAATTTTTTGCTTTTTCCTGCTAATCCTAGCAGGATAAAGAAGATTCAAAGAGAGTGAGATGCCAGCTCCTTTCATTCAGTCAGTAGTTTCAAACATTTCTGGACGTTTTTCAATGGCAAAAATCAATGAATATTGTAAATGCACAAACAGTAATATCTCCACATTGCAAGGTGCAATTCTGAAATTTTTTGCTTTTTCCTGCTAATCCTAGCATGATAAAGAAGATTCAAAGAGAGTGAGATGCCAGCTCCTTTCATTCAGTCAGTAGCTTCAAACATTTCTGGACGTTTTTCAATGGCAAAAATCAATGAATATTGTAAATGCACAAACAGTAATATCTCCACATTGCAAGGTGCAATTCTGAAATTTTTTGCTTTTTCCTGCTAATCCTAGCAGGATAAAGAAGATTCAAAGAGAGTGAGATGCCAGCTCCTTTCATTCAGTCAGTAGCTTCAAACATTTCTGGTATATGAAAAACATGTTTTTCAATGGCAAAAATCAATGAATATTGTAAATGCACAAACAGTAATATCTCCACATTGCAAGGTGCAATTCTGAAATTTTTTGCTTTTTCCTGCTAATCCTAGCATGATAAAGAAGATTCAAAGAGAGTGAGATGCCAGCTCCTTTCATTCAGTCAGTAGCTTCAAACATTTCTGGTATATGAAAAACATGTTTTTCAATGGCAAAAATCAATGAATATTGTAAATGCACAAACAGTAATATCTCCACATTGCAAGGTGCAATTCTGAAATTTTTTGCTTTTTCCTGCTAATCCTAGCATGATAAAGAAGATTCAAAGAGAGTGAGATGCCAGCTCCTTTCATTCAGTCAGTAGCTTCAAACATTTCTGGACGTTTTTCAATGGCAAAAATCAATGAATATTGTAAATGCACAAACAGTAATATCTCCACATTGCAAGGTGCAATTCTGAAATTTTTTGCTTTTTCCTGCTAATCCTAGCATGATAAAGAAGATTCAAAGAGAGTGAGATGCCAGCTCCTTTCATTCAGTCAGTAGCTTCAAACATTTCTGGACGTTTTTCAATGGCAAAAATCAATGAATATTGTAAATGCACAAACAGAAATATCTCCACATTGCAAGGTGCAATTCTGAAATTTTTTGCTTTTTCCTGCTAATCCTAGCAGGATAAAGAAGATTCAAAGAGAGTGAGATGCCAGCTCCTTTCATTCAGTCAGTAGCTTCAAACATTTCTGGACGTTTTTCAATGGCAAAAATCAATGAATATTGTAAATGCACAAACAGTAATATCTCCACATTGCAAGGTGCAATTCTGAAATTTTTTGCTTTTTCCTGCTAATCCTAGCATGATAAAGAAGATTCAAAGAGAGTGAGATGCCAGCTCCTTTCATTCAGTCAGTAGCTTCAAACATTTCTGGTATATGAAAAACATGTTTTTCAATGGCAAAAATCAATGAATATTGTAAATGCACAAACAGTAATATCTCCACATTGCAAGGTGCAATTCTGAAATTTTTTGCTTTTTCCTGCTAATCCTAGCAGGATAAAGAAGATTCAAAGAGAGTGAGATGCCAGCTCCTTTCATTCAGTCAGTAGCTTCAAACATTTCTGGTATATGAAAAACATGTTTTTCAATGGCAAAAATCAATGAATATTGTAAATGCACAAACAGTAATATCTCCACATTGCAAGGTGCAATTCTGAAATTTTTTGCTTTTTCCTGCTAATCCTAGCATGATAAAGAAGATTCAAAGAGAGTGAGATGCCAGCTCCTTTCATTCAGTCAGTAGCTTCAAACATTTCTGGACGTTTTTCAATGGCAAAAATCAATGAATATTGTAAATGCACAAACAGTAATATCTCCACATTGCAAGGTGCAATTCTGAAATTTTTTGCTTTTTCCTGCTAATCCTAGCAGGATAAAGAAGATTCAAAGAGAGTGAGATGCCAGCTCCTTTCATTCAGTCAGTAGTTTCAAACATTTCTGGACGTTTTTCAATGGCAAAAATCAATGAATATTGTAAATGCACAAACAGTAATATCTCCACATTGCAAGGTGCAATTCTGAAATTTTTTGCTTTTTCCTGCTAATCCTAGCATGATAAAGAAGATTCAAAGAGAGTGAGATGCCAGCTCCTTTCATTCAGTCAGTAGCTTCAAACATTTCTGGACGTTTTTCAATGGCAAAAATCAATGAATATTGTAAATGCACAAACAGTAATATCTCCACATTGCAAGGTGCAATTCTGAAATTTTTTGCTTTTTCCTGCTAATCCTAGCAGGATAAAGAAGATTCAAAGAGAGTGAGATGCCAGCTCCTTTCATTCAGTCAGTAGCTTCAAACATTTCTGGTATATGAAAAACATGTTTTTCAATGGCAAAAATCAATGAATATTGTAAATGCACAAACAGTAATATCTCCACATTGCAAGGTGCAATTCTGAAATTTTTTGCTTTTTCCTGCTAATCCTAGCATGATAAAGAAGATTCAAAGAGAGTGAGATGCCAGCTCCTTTCATTCAGTCAGTAGCTTCAAACATTTCTGGTATATGAAAAACATGTTTTTCAATGGCAAAAATCAATGAATATTGTAAATGCACAAACAGTAATATCTCCACATTGCAAGGTGCAATTCTGAAATTTTTTGCTTTTTCCTGCTAATCCTAGCATGATAAAGAAGATTCAAAGAGAGTGAGATGCCAGCTCCTTTCATTCAGTCAGTAGCTTCAAACATTTCTGGACGTTTTTCAATGGCAAAAATCAATGAATATTGTAAATGCACAAACAGTAATATCTCCACATTGCAAGGTGCAATTCTGAAATTTTTTGCTTTTTCCTGCTAATCCTAGCATGATAAAGAAGATTCAAAGAGAGTGAGATGCCAGCTCCTTTCATTCAGTCAGTAGCTTCAAACATTTCTGGACGTTTTTCAATGGCAAAAATCAATGAATATTGTAAATGCACAAACAGAAATATCTCCACATTGCAAGGTGCAATTCTGAAATTTTTTGCTTTTTCCTGCTAATCCTAGCAGGATAAAGAAGATTCAAAGAGAGTGAGATGCCAGCTCCTTTCATTCAGTCAGTAGCTTCAAACATTTCTGGACGTTTTTCAATGGCAAAAATCAATGAATATTGTAAATGCACAAACAGTAATATCTCCACATTGCAAGGTGCAATTCTGAAATTTTTTGCTTTTTCCTGCTAATCCTAGCATGATAAAGAAGATTCAAAGAGAGTGAGATGCCAGCTCCTTTCATTCAGTCAGTAGCTTCAAACATTTCTGGTATATGAAAAACATGTTTTTCAATGGCAAAAATCAATGAATATTGTAAATGCACAAACAGTAATATCTCCACATTGCAAGGTGCAATTCTGAAATTTTTTGCTTTTTCCTGCTAATCCTAGCATGATAAAGAAGATTCAAAGAGAGTGAGATGCCAGCTCCTTTCATTCAGTCAGTAGCTTCAAACATTTATGGACGTTTTTCAATGGCAAAAATCAATGAATATTGTAAATGCACAAACAGTAATATCTCCACATTGCAAGGTGCAATTCTGAAATTTTTTGCTTTTTCCTGCTAATCCTAGCAGGATAAAGAAGATTCAAAGAGAGTGAGATGCCAGCTCCTTTCATTCAGTCAGTAGCTTCAAACATTTCTGGTATATGAAAAACATGTTTTTCAATGGCAAAAATCAATGAATATTGTAAATGCACAAACAGTAATATCTCCACATTGCAAGGTGCAATTCTGAAATTTTTTGCTTTTTCCTGCTAATCCTAGCATGATAAAGAAGATTCAAAGAGAGTGAGATGCCAGCTCCTTTCATTCAGTCAGTAGCTTCAAACATTTCTGGTATATGAAAAACATGTTTTTCAATGGCAAAAATCAATGAATATTGTAAATGCACAAACAGTAATATCTCCACATTGCAAGGTGCAATTCTGAAATTTTTTGCTTTTTCCTGCCAATCCTAGCATGATAAAGAAGATTCAAAGAGAGTGAGATGCCAGCTCCTTTCATTCAGTCAGTAGCTTCAAACATTTCTGGACGTTTTTCAATGGCAAAAATCAATGAATATTGTAAATGCACAAACAGTAATATCTCCACATTGCAAGGTGCAATTCTGAAATTTTTTGCTTTTTCCTGCTAATCCTAGCAGGATAAAGATTCAAAGAGAGTGAGATGCCAGCTCCTTTCATTCAGTCAGTAGCTTCAAACATTTCTGGTATATGAAAAACATGTTTTTCAATGGCAAAAATCAATGAATATTGTAAATGCACAAACAGTAATATCTCCACATTGCAAGGTGCAATTCTGAAATTTTTTGCTTTTTCCTGCTAATCCTAGCATGATAACGAAGATTCAAAGAGAGTGAGATGCCAGCTCCTTTCATTCAGTCAGTAGCTTCAAACATTTCTGGACGTTTTTCAATGGCAAAAATCAATGAATATTGTAAATGCACAAACAGTAATATCTCCACATTGCAAGGTGCAATTCTGAAATTTTTTGCTTTTTCCTGCTAATCCTAGCAGGATAAAGAAGATTCAAAGAGAGTGAGATGCCAGCTCCTTTCATTCAGTCAGTAGCTTCAAACATTTCTGGACGTTTTTCAATGGCAAAAATCAATGAATATTGTAAATGCACAAACAGTAATATCTCCACATTGCAAGGTGCAATTCTGAAATTTTTTGCTTTTTCCTGTTAATCCTAGCATGATAAAGAAGATTCAAAGAGAGTGAGATGCCAGCTCCTTTCATTCAGTCAGTAGCTTCAAACATTTCTGGTATATGAATAACATGATGTTTTTCAATGGCAAAAATCAATGAATATTGTAAATGCACAAACAGTAATATCTCCACATTGCAAGGTGCAATTCTGAAATTTTTTGCTTTTTCCTGCTAATCCTAGCAGGATAAAGAAGATTCAAAGAGAGTGAGATGCCAGCTCCTTTCATTCAGTCAGTAGCTTCAAACATTTCTGGTATATGAAAAACATGTTTTTCAATGGCAAAAATCAATGAATATTGTAAATGCACAAACAGTAATATCTCCACATTGCAAGGTGCAATTCTGAAATTTTTTGCTTTTTCCTGCTAATCCTAGCATGATAAAGAAGATTCAAAGAGAGTGAGATGCCAGCTCCTTTCATTCAGTCAGTAGCTTCAAACATTTCTGGTATATGAAAAACATGTTTTTCAATGGCAAAAATCAATGAATATTGTAAATGCACAAACAGTAATATCTCCACATTGCAAGGTGCAATTCTGAAATTTTTTGCTTTTTCCTGCTAATCCTAGCATGATAAAGAAGATTCAAAGAGAGTGAGATGCCAGCTCCTTTCATTCAGTCAGTAGCTTCAAACATTTCTGGACGTTTTTCAATGGCAAAAATCAATCAATATTGTAAATGCACAAACAGTAATATCTCCACATTGCAAGGTGCAATTCTGAAATTGTTTGCTTTTTCCTGCTAATCCTAGCATGATAAAGAAGATTCAAAGAGAGTGAGATGCCAGCTCCTTTCATTCAGTCAGTAGCTTCAAACATTTCTGGACGTTTTTCAATGGCAAAAATCAATGAATATTGTAAATGCACAAACAGTAATATCTCCACATTGCAAGGTGCAATTCTGAAATTTTTTGCTTTTTCCTGCTAATCCTAGCATGATAACGAAGATTCAAAGAGAGTGAGATGCCAGCTCCTTTCATTCAGTCAGTAGCTTCAAACATTTCTGGACGTTTTTCAATGGCAAAAATCAATGAATATTGTAAATGCACAAACAGTAATATCTCCACATTGCAAGGTGCAATTCTGAAATTTTTTGCTTTTTCCTGTTAATCCTAGCATGATAAAGAAGATTCAAAGAGAGTGAGATGCCAGCTCCTTTCATTCAGTCAGTAGCTTCAAACATTTCTGGTATATGAATAACATGATGTTTTTCAATGGCAAAAATCAATGAATATTGTAAATGCACAAACAGTAATATCTCCACATTGCAAGGTGCAATTCTGAAATTTTTTGCTTTTTCCTGCTAATCCTAGCAGGATAAAAATTCAAAGAGAGTGAGATGCCAGCTCCTTTCATTCAGTCAGTAGCTTCAAACATTTCTGGTATATGAAAAACATGTTTTTCAATGGCAAAAATCAATGAATATTGTAAATGCACAAACAGTAATATCTCCACATTGCAAGGTGCAATTCTGAAATTTTTTGCTTTTTCCTGCTAATCCTAGCATGATAAAGAAGATTCAAAGAGAGTGAGATGCCAGCTCCTTTCATTCAGTCAGTAGCTTCAAACATTTCTGGTATATGAAAAACATGTTTTTCAATGGCAAAAATCAATGAATATTGTAAATGCACAAACAGTAATATCTCCACATTGCAAGGTGCAATTCTGAAATTTTTTGCTTTTTCCTGCTAATCCTAGCATGATAAAGAAGATTCAAAGAGAGTGAGATGCCAGCTCCTTTCATTCAGTCAGTAGCTTCAAACATTTCTGGACGTTTTTCAATGGCAAAAATCAATGAATATTGTAAATGCACAAACAGTAATATCTCCACATTGCAAGGTGCAATTCTGAAATTTTTTGCTTTTTCCTGCTAATCCTAGCATGATAAAGAAGATTCAAAGAGAGTGAGATGCCAGCTCCTTTCATTCAGTCAGTAGCTTCAAACATTTCTGGACGTTTTTCAATGGCAAAAATCAATGAATATTGTAAATGCACAAACAGTAATATCTCCACATTGCAAGGTGCAATTCTGAAATTTTTTGCTTTTTCCTGCTAATCCTAGCAGGATAAAGAAGATTCAAAGAGAGTGAGATGCCAGCTCCTTTCATTCAGTCAGTAGCTTCAAACATTTCTGGACGTTTTTCAATGGCAAAAATCAATGAATATTGTAAATGCACAAACAGTAATATCTCCACATTGCAAGGTGCAATTCTGAAATTTTTTGCTTTTTCCTGCTAATCCTAGCATGATAAAGAAGATTCAAAGAGAGTGAGATGCCAGCTCCTTTCATTCAGTCAGTAGCTTCAAACATTTCTGGTATATGAAAAACATGTTTTTCAATGGCAAAAATCAATGAATATTGTAAATGCACAAACAGTAATATCTCCACATTGCAAGGTGCAATTCTGAAATTTTTTGCTTTTTCCTGCTAATCCTAGCATGATAAAGAAGATTCAAAGAGAGTGAGATGCCAGCTCCTTTCATTCAGTCAGTAGCTTCAAACATTTCTGGACGTTTTTCAATGGCAAAAATCAATGAATATTGTAAATGCACAAACAGTAATATCTCCACATTGCAAGGTGCAATTCTGAAATTTTTTGCTTTTTCCTGCTAATCCTAGCAGGATAAAGAAGATTCAAAGAGAGTGAGATGCCAGCTCCTTTCATTCAGTCAGTAGCTTCAAACATTTCTGGTATATGAAAAACATGTTTTTCAATGGCAAAAATCAATGAATATTGTAAATGCACAAACAGTAATATCTCCACATTGCAAGGTGCAATTCTGAAATTTTTTGCTTTTTCCTGCTAATCCTAGCATGATAAAGAAGATTCAAAGAGAGTGAGATGCCAGCTCCTTTCATTCAGTCAGTAGCTTCAAACATTTCTGGACGTTTTTCAATGGCAAAAATCAATGAATATTGTAAATGCACAAACAGTAATATCTCCACATTGCAAGGTGCAATTCTGAAATTTTTTGCTTTTTCCTGCTAATCCTAGCAGGATAAAGAAGATTCAAAGAGAGTGAGATGCCAGCTCCTTTCATTCAGTCAGTAGCTTCAAACATTTCTGGTATATGAAAAACATGTTTTTCAATGGCAAAAATCAATGAATATTGTAAATGCACAAACAGTAATATCTCCACATTGCAAGGTGCAATTCTGAAATTTTTTGCTTTTTCCTGCTAATCCTAGCAGGATAAAGAAGATTCAAAGAGAGTGAGATGCCAGCTCCTTTCATTCAGTCAGTAGCTTCAAACATTTCTGGACGTTTTTCAATGGCAAAAATCAATGAATATTGTAAATGCACAAACAGTAATATCTCCACATTGCAAGGTGCAATTCTGAAATTTTTTGCTTTTTCCTGCTAATCCTAGCATGATAAAGAAGATTCAAAGAGAGTGAGATGCCAGCTCCTTTCATTCAGTCAGTAGCTTCAAACATTTCTGGACGTTTTTCAATGGCAAAAATCAATGAATATTGTAAATGCACAAACAGTAATATCTCCACATTGCAAGGTGCAATTCTGAAATTTTTTGCTTTTTCCTGCTAATCCTAGCAGGATAAAGAAGATTCAAAGAGAGTGAGATGCCAGCTCCTTTCATTCAGTCAGTAGCTTCAAACATTTCTGGTATATGAAAAACATGTTTTTCAATGGCAAAAATCAATGAATATTGTAAATGCACAAACAGTAATATCTCCACATTGCAAGGTGCAATTCTGAAATTTTTTGCTTTTTCCTGCTAATCCTAGCATGATAAAGAAGATTCAAAGAGAGTGAGATGCCAGCTCCTTTCATTCAGTCAGTAGCTTCAAACATTTCTGGTATATGAAAAACATGTTTTTCAATGGCAAAAATCAATGAATATTGTAAATGCACAAACAGTAATATCTCCACATTGCAAGGTGCAATTCTGAAATTTTTTGCTTTTTCCTGCTAATCCTAGCATGATAAAGAAGATTCAAAGAGAGTGAGATGCCAGCTCCTTTCATTCAGTCAGTAGCTTCAAACATTTCTGGACGTTTTTCAATGGCAAAAATCAATGAATATTGTAAATGCACAAACAGTAATATCTCCACATTGCAAGGTGCAATTCTGAAATTTTTTGCTTTTTCCTGCTAATCCTAGCATGATAAAGAAGATTCAAAGAGAGTGAGATGCCAGCTCCTTTCATTCAGTCAGTAGCTTCAAACATTTCTGGTATATGAAAAACATGTTTTTCAATGGCAAAAATCAATGAATATTGTAAATGCACAAACAGTAATATCTCCACATTGCAAGGTGCAATTCTGAAATTTTTTGCTTTTTCCTGCTAATCCTAGCATGATAAAGAAGATTCAAAGAGAGTGAGATGCCAGCTCCTTTCATTCAGTCAGTAGCTTCAAACATTTCTGGACGTTTTTCAATGGCAAAAATCAATGAATATTGTAAATGCACAAACAGTAATATCTCCACATTGCAAGGTGCAATTCTGAAATTTTTTGCTTTTTCCTGCTAATCCTAGCATGATAACGAAGTTTCAAAGAGAGTGAGATGCCAGCTCCTTTCATTCAGTCAGTAGCTTCAAACATTTCTGGACGTTTTTCAATGGCAAAAATCAATGAATATTGTAAATGCACAAACAGTAATATCTCCACATTGCAAGGTGCAATTCTGAAATTTTTTGCTTTTTCTTGCTAATCCTAGCAGGATAAAGAAGATTCAAAGAGAGTGAGATGCCAGCTCCTTTCATTCAGTCAGTAGCTTCAAACATTTCTGGACGTTTTTCAATGGCAAAAATCAATGAATATTGTAAATGCACAAACAGTAATATCTCCACATTGCAAGGTGCAATTCTGAAATTTTTTGCTTTTTCCTGTTAATCCTAGCATGATAAAGAAGATTCAAAGAGAGTGAGATGCCAGCTCCTTTCATTCAGTCAGTAGCTTCAAACATTTCTGGTATATGAATAACATGATGTTTTTCAATGGCAAAAATCAATGAATATTGTAAATGCACAAACAGTAATATCTCCACATTGCAAGGTGCAATTCTGAAATTTTTTGCTTTTTCCTGCTAATCCTAGCAGGATAAAGAAGATTCAAAGAGAGTGAGATGCCAGCTCCTTTCATTCAGTCAGTAGCTTCAAACATTTCTGGTATATGAAAAACATGTTTTTCAATGGCAAAAATCAATGAATATTGTAAATGCACAAACAGTAATATCTCCACATTGCAAGGTGCAATTCTGAAATTTTTTGCTTTTTCCTGCTAATCCTAGCATGATAAAGAAGATTCAAAGAGAGTGAGATGCCAGCTCCTTTCATTCAGTCAGTAGCTTCAAACATTTCTGGTATATGAAAAACATGTTTTTCAATGGCAAAAATCAATGAATATTGTAAATGCACAAACAGTAATATCTCCACATTGCAAGGTGCAATTCTGAAATTTTTTGCTTTTTCCTGCTAATCCTAGCATGATAAAGAAGATTCAAAGAGAGTGAGATGCCAGCTCCTTTCATTCAGTCAGTAACTTCAAACATTTCTGGACGTTTTTCAATGGCAAAAATCAATGAATATTGTAAATGCACAAACAGTAATATCTCCACATTGCAAGGTGCAATTCTGAAATTTTTTGCTTTTTCCTGCTAATCCTAGCATGATAAAGAAGATTCAAAGAGAGTGAGATGCCAGCTCCTTTCATTCAGTCAGTAGCTTCAAACATTTCTGGACGTTTTTCAATGGCAAAAATCAATGAATATTGTAAATGCACAAACAGTAATATCTCCACATTGCAAGGTGCAATTCTGAAATTTTTTGCTTTTTCCTGCTAATCCTAGCAGGATAAAGAAGATTCAAAGAGAGTGAGATGCCAGCTCCTTTCATTCAGTCAGTAGCTTCAAACATTTCTGGACGTTTTTCAATGGCAAAAATCAATGAATATTGTAAATGCACAAACAGTAATATCTCCACATTGCAAGGTGCAATTCTGAAATTTTTTGCTTTTTCCTGCTAATCCTAGCATGATAAAGAAGATTCAAAGAGAGTGAGATGCCAGCTCCTTTCATTCAGTCAGTAGCTTCAAACATTTCTGGTATATGAAAAACATGTTTTTCAATGGCAAAAATCAATGAATATTGTAAATGCACAAACAGTAATATCTCAACATTGCAAGGTGCAATTCTGAAATTTTTTGCTTTTTCCTGCTAATCCTAGCATGATAAAGAAGATTCAAAGAGAGTGAGATGCCAGCTCCTTTCATTCAGTCAGTAGCTTCAAACATTTCTGGACGTTTTTCAATGGCAAAAATCAATGAATATTGTAAATGCACAAACAGTAATATCTCCACATTGCAAGGTGCAATTCTGAAATTTTTTGCTTTTTCCTGCTAATCCTAGCATGATAAAGAAGATTCAAAGAGAGTGAGATGCCAGCTCCTTTCATTCAGTCAGTAGCTTCAAACATTTCTGGACGTTTTTCAATGGCAAAAATCAATGAATATTGTAAATGCACAAACAGTAATATCTCCACATTGCAAGGTGCAATTCTGAAATTTTTTGCTTTTTCCTGCTAATCCTAGCAGGATAAAGAAGATTCAAAGAGAGTGAGATGCCAGCTCCTTTCATTCAGTCAGTAGCTTCAAACATTTCTGGACGTTTTTCAATGGCAAAAATCAATGAATATTGTAAATGCACAAACAGTAATATCTCCACATTGCAAGGTGCAATTCTGAAATTTTTTGCTTTTTCCTGCTAATCCTAGCATGATAAAGAAGATTCAAAGAGAGTGAGATGCCAGCTCCTTTCATTCAGTCAGTAGCTTCAAACATTTCTGGTATATGAAAAACATGTTTTTCAATGGCAAAAATCAATGAATATTGTAAATGCACAAACAGTAATATCTCCACATTGCAAGGTGCAATTCTGAAATTTTTTGCTTTTTCCTGCTAATCCTAGCATGATAAAGAAGATTCAAAGAGAGTGAGATGCCAGCTCCTTTCATTCAGTCAGTAGCTTCAAACATTTCTGGACGTTTTTCAATGGCAAAAATCAATGAATATTGTAAATGCACAAACAGTAATATCTCCACATTGCAAGGTGCAATTCTGAAATTTTTTGCTTTTTCCTGCTAATCCTAGCATGATAAAGAAGATTCAAAGAGAGTGAGATGCCAGCTCCTTTCATTCAGTCAGTAGCTTCAAACATTTCTGGTATATGAAAAACATGTTTTTCAATGGCAAAAATCAATGAATATTGTAAATGCACAAACAGTAATATCTCCACATTGCAAGGTGCAATTCTGAAATTTTTTGCTTTTTCCTGCCAATCCTAGCATGATAAAGAAGATTCAAAGAGAGTGAGATGCCAGCTCCTTTCATTCAGTCAGTAGCTTCAAACATTTCTGGACGTTTTTCAATGGCAAAAATCAATGAATATTGTAAATGCACAAACAGTAATATCTCCACATTGCAAGGTGCAATTCTGAAATTTTTTGCTTTTTCCTGCTAATCCTAGCAGGATAAAGATTCAAAGAGAGTGAGATGCCAGCTCCTTTCATTCAGTCAGTAGCTTCAAACATTTCTGGTATATGAAAAACATGTTTTTCAATGGCAAAAATCAATGAATATTGTAAATGCACAAACAGTAATATCTCCACATTGCAAGGTGCAATTCTGAAATTTTTTGCTTTTTCCTGCTAATCCTAGCATGATAAAGAAGATTCAAAGAGAGTGAGATGCCAGCTCCTTTCATTCAGTCAGTAGCTTCAAACATTTCTGGTATATGAAAAACATGTTTTTCAATGGCAAAAATCAATGAATATTGTAAATGCACAAACAGTAATATCTCCACATTGCAAGGTGCAATTCTGAAATTTTTTGCTTTTTCCTGCTAATCCTAGCATGATAAAGAAGATTCAAAGAGAGTGAGATGCCAGCTCCTTTCATTCAGTCAGTAGCTTCAAACATTTCTGGACGTTTTTCAATGGCAAAAATCAATGAATATTGTAAATGCACAAACAGTAATATCTCCACATTGCAAGGTGCAATTCTGAATTTTTTTGCTTTTTCCTGCTAATCCTAGCAGGATAAAGAAGATTCAAAGAGAGTGAGATGCCAGCTCCTTTCATTCAGTCAGTAGCTTCAAACATTTCTGGTATATGAAAAACATGTTTTTCAATGGCAAAAATCAATGAATATTGTAAATGCACAAACAGTAATATCTCCACATTGCAAGGTGCAATTCTGAAATTTTTTGCTTTTTCCTGCTAATCCTAGCATGATAAAGAAGATTCAAAGAGAGTGAGATGCCAGCTCCTTTCATTCAGTCAGTAGCTTCAAACATTTCTGGTATATGAAAAACATGTTTTTCAATGGCAAAAATCAATGAATATTGTAAATGCACAAACAGTAATATCTCCACATTGCAAGGTGCAATTCTGAAATTTTTTGCTTTTTCCTGCTAATCCTAGCATGATAAAGAAGATTCAAAGAGAGTGAGATGCCAGCTCCTTTCATTCAGTCAGTAGCTTCAAACATTTCTGGACGTTTTTCAATGGCAAAAATCAATGAATATTGTAAATGCACAAACAGTAATATCTCCACATTGCAAGGTGCAATTCTGAATTTTTTTGCTTTTTCCTGCTAATCCTAGCAGGATAAAGAAGATTCAAAGAGAGTGAGATGCCAGCTCCTTTCATTCAGTCAGTAGCTTCAAACATTTCTGGTATATGAAAAACATGTTTTTCAATGGCAAAAATCAATGAATATTGTAAATGCACAAACAGTAATATCTCCACATTGCAAGGTGCAATTCTGAAATTTTTTGCTTTTTCCTGCTAATCCTAGCATGATAAAGAAGATTCAAAGAGAGTGAGATGCCAGCTCCTTTCATTCAGTCAGTAGCTTCAAACATTTCTGGTATATGAAAAACATGTTTTTCAATGGCAAAAATCAATGAATATTGTAAATGCACAAACAGTAATATCTCCACATTGCAAGGTGCAATTCTGAAATTTTTTGCTTTTTCCTGCTAATCCTAGCATGATAAAGAAGATTCAAAGAGAGTGAGATGCCAGCTCCTTTCATTCAGTCAGTAGCTTCAAACATTTCTGGACGTTTTTCAATGGCAAAAATCAATGAATATTGTAAATGCACAAACAGTAATATCTCCACATTGCAAGGTGCAATTCTGAAATTTTTTGCTTTTTCCTGCTAATCCTAGCAGGATAAAGAAGATTCAAAGAGAGTGAGATGCCAGCTCCTTTCATTCAGTCAGTAGCTTCAAACATTTCTGGACGTTTTTCAATGGCAAAAATCAATGAATATTGTAAATGCACAAACAGTAATATCTCCACATTGCAAGGTGCAATTCTGAAATTTTTTGCTTTTTCCTGCTAATCCTAGCATGATAAAGAAGATTCAAAGAGAGTGAGATGCCAGCTCCTTTCATTCAGTCAGTAGCTTCAAACATTTCTGGACGTTTTTCAATGGCAAAAATCAATGAATATTGTAAATGCACAAACAGTAATATCTCCACATTGCAAGGTGCAATTCTGAAATTTTTTGCTTTTTCCTGCTAATCCTAGCAGGATAAAGAAGATTCAAAGAGAGTGAGATGCCAGCTCCTTTCATTCAGTCAGTAGCTTCAAACATTTCTGGTATATGAAAAACATGTTTTTCAATGGCAAAAATCAATGAATATTGTAAATGCACAAACAGTAATATCTCCACATTGCAAGGTGCAATTCTGAAATTTTTTGCTTTTTCCTGCTAATCCTAGCATGATAAAGAAGATTCAAAGAGAGTGAGATGCCAGCTCCTTTCATTCAGTCAGTAGCTTCAAACATTTCTGGTATATGAAAAACATGTTTTTCAATGGCAAAAATCAATGAATATTGTAAATGCACAAACAGTAATATCTCCACATTGCAAGGTGCAATTCTGAAATTTTTTGCTTTTTCCTGCTAATCCTAGCATGATAAAGAAGATTCAAAGAGAGTGAGATGCCAGCTCCTTTCATTCAGTCAGTAGCTTCAAACATTTCTGGACGTTTTTCAATGGCAAAAATCAATGAATATTGTAAATGCACAAACAGTAATATCTCCACATTGCAAGGTGCAATTCTGAAATTTTTTGCTTTTTCCTGCTAATCCTAGCATGATAACGAAGATTCAAAGAGAGTGAGATGCCAGCTCCTTTCATTCAGTCAGTAGCTTCAAACATTTCTGGACGTTTTTCAATGGCAAAAATCAATGAATATTGTAAATGCACAAACAGTAATATCTCCACATTGCAAGGTGCAATTCTGAAATTTTTTGCTTTTTCCTGTTAATCCTAGCATGATAAAGAAGATTCAAAGAGAGTGAGATGCCAGCTCCTTTCATTCAGTCAGTAGCTTCAAACATTTCTGGTATATGAATAACGATGTTTTTCAATGGCAAAAATCAATGAATATTGTAAATGCACAAACAGTAATATCTCCACATTGCAAGGTGCAATTCTGAAATTTTTTGCTTTTTCCTGCTAATCCTAGCATGATAAAGAAGATTCAAAGAGAGTGAGATGCCAGCTCCTTTCATTCAGTCAGTAGCTTCAAACATTTCTGGACGTTTTTCAATGGCAAAAATCAATGAATATTGTAAATGCACAAACAGTAATATCTCCACATTGCAAGGTGCAATTCTGAAATTTTTTGCTTTTTCCTGCTAATCCTAGCAGGATAAAGAAGATTCAAAGAGAGTGAGATGCCAGCTCCTTTCATTCAGTCAGTAGCTTCAAACATTTCTGGACGTTTTTCAATGGCAAAAATCAATGAATATTGTAAATGCACAAACAGTAATATCTCCACATTGCAAGGTGCAATTCTGAAATTTTTTGCTTTTTCCTGCTAATCCTAGCATGATAAAGAAGATTCAAAGAGAGTGAGATGCCAGCTCCTTTCATTCAGTCAGTAGCTTCAAACATTTCTGGACGTTTTTCAATGGCAAAAATCAATGAATATTGTAAATGCACAAACAGTAATATCTCCACATTGCAAGGTGCAATTCTGAAATTTTTTGCTTTTTCCTGCTAATCCTAGCAGGATAAAGAAGATTCAAAGAGAGTGAGATGCCAGCTCCTTTCATTCAGTCAGTAGCTTCAAACATTTCTGGTATATGAAAAACATGTTTTTCAATGGCAAAAATCAATGAATATTGTAAATGCACAAACAGTAATATCTCCACATTGCAAGGTGCAATTCTGAAATTTTTTGCTTTTTCCTGCTAATCCTAGCATGATAAAGAAGATTCAAAGAGAGTGAGATGCCAGCTCCTTTCATTCAGTCAGTAGCTTCAAACATTTCTGGTATATGAAAAACATGTTTTTCAATGGCAAAAATCAATGAATATTGTAAATGCACAAACAGTAATATCTCCACATTGCAAGGTGCAATTCTGAAATTTTTTGCTTTTTCCTGCTAATCCTAGCATGATAAAGAAGATTCAAAGAGAGTGAGATGCCAGCTCCTTTCATTCAGTCAGTAGCTTCAAACATTTCTGGACGTTTTTCAATGGCAAAAATCAATGAATATTGTAAATGCACAAACAGTAATATCTCCACATTGCAAGGTGCAATTCTGAAATTTTTTGCTTTTTCCTGCTAATCCTAGCATGATAACGAAGATTCAAAGAGAGTGAGATGCCAGCTCCTTTCATTCAGTCAGTAGCTTCAAACATTTCTGGACGTTTTTCAATGGCAAAAATCAATGAATATTGTAAATGCACAAAGAGTAATATCTCCACATTGCAAGGTGCAATTCTGAAATTTTTTGCTTTTTCCTGCTAATCCTAGCAGGATAAAGAAGATTCAAAGAGAGTGAGATGCCAGCTCCTTTCATTCAGTCAGTAGCTTCAAACATTTCTGGACGTTTTTCAATGGCAAAAATCAATGAATATTGTAAATGCACAAACAGTAATATCTCCACATTGCAAGGTGCAATTCTGAAATTTTTTGCTTTTTCCTGTTAATCCTAGCATGATAAAGAAGATTCAAAGAGAGTGAGATGCCAGCTCCTTTCATTCAGTCAGTAGCTTCAAACATTTCTGGTATATGAATAACGATGTTTTTCAATGGCAAAAATCAATGAATATTGTAAATGCACAAACAGTAATATCTCCACATTGCAAGGTGCAATTCTGAAATTTTTTGCTTTTTCCTGCTAATCCTAGCAGGATAAAGAAGATTCAAAGAGAGTGAGATGCCAGCTCCTTTCATTCAGTCAGTAGCTTCAAACATTTCTGGTATATGAAAAACATGTTTTTCAATGGCAAAAATCAATGAATATTGTAAATGCACAAACAGTAATATCTCCACATTGCAAGGTGCAATTCTGAAATTTTTTGCTTTTTCCTGCTAATCCTAGCATGATAAAGAAGATTCAAAGAGAGTGAGATGCCAGCTCCTTTCATTCAGTCAGTAGCTTCAAACATTTCTGGTATATGAAAAACATGTTTTTCAATGGCAAAAATCAATGAATATTGTAAATGCACAAACAGTAATATCTCCACATTGCAAGGTGCAATTCTGAAATTTTTTGCTTTTTCCTGCCAATCCTAGCATGATAAAGAAGATTCAAAGAGAGTGAGATGCCAGCTCCTTTCATTCAGTCAGTAGCTTCAAACATTTCTGGACGTTTTTCAATGGCAAAAATCAATGAATATTGTAAATGCACAAACAGTAATATCTCCACATTGCAAGGTGCAATTCTGAAATTTTTTGCTTTTTCCTGCTAATCCTAGCAGGATAAAGATTCAAAGAGAGTGAGATGCCAGCTCCTTTCATTCAGTCAGTAGCTTCAAACATTTCTGGTATATGAAAAACATGTTTTTCAATGGCAAAAATCAATGAATATTGTAAATGCACAAACAGTAATATCTCCACATTGCAAGGTGCAATTCTGAAATTTTTTGCTTTTTCCTGCTAATCCTAGCATGATAAAGAAGATTCAAAGAGAGTGAGATGCCAGCTCCTTTCATTCAGTCAGTAGCTTCAAACATTTCTGGTATATGAAAAACATGTTTTTCAATGGCAAAAATCAATGAATATTGTAAATGCACAAACAGTAATATCTCCACATTGCAAGGTGCAATTCTGAAATTTTTTGCTTTTTCCTGCTAATCCTAGCATGATAAAGAAGATTCAAAGAGAGTGAGATGCCAGCTCCTTTCATTCAGTCAGTAGCTTCAAACATTTCTGGACGTTTTTCAATGGCAAAAATCAATGAATATTGTAAATGCACAAACAGTAATATCTCCACATTGCAAGGTGCAATTCTGAATTTTTTTGCTTTTTCCTGCTAATCCTAGCAGGATAAAGAAGATTCAAAGAGAGTGAGATGCCAGCTCCTTTCATTCAGTCGGTAGCTTCAAACATTTCTGGTATATGAAAAACATGTTTTTCAATGGCAAAAATCAATGAATATTGTAAATGCACAAACAGTAATATCTCCACATTGCAAGGTGCAATTCTGAAATTTTTTGCTTTTTCCTGCTAATCCTAGCATGATAAAGAAGATTCAAAGAGAGTGAGATGCCAGCTCCTTTCATTCAGTCAGTAGCTTCAAACATTTCTGGTATATGAAAAACGTTTTTCAATGGCAAAAATCAATGAATATTGTAAATGCACAAACAGTAATATCTCCACATTGCAAGGTGCAATTCTGAAATTTTTTGCTTTTTCCTGCTAATCCTAGCATGATAAAGAAGATTCAAAGAGAGTGAGATGCCAGCTCCTTTCATTCAGTCAGTAGCTTCAAACATTTCTGGACGTTTTTCAATGGCAAAAATCAATGAATATTGTAAATGCACAAACAGTAATATCTCCACATTGCAAGGTGCAATTCTGAAATTTTTTGCTTTTTCCTGCTAATCCTAGCAGGATAAAGAAGATTCAAAGAGAGTGAGATGCCAGCTCCTTTCATTCAGTCAGTAGCTTCAAACATTTCTGGACGTTTTTCAATGGCAAAAATCAATGAATATTGTAAATGCACAAACAGTAATATCTCCACATTGCAAGGTGCAATTCTGAAATTTTTTGCTTTTTCCTGCTAATCCTAGCATGATAAAGAAGATTCAAAGAGAGTGAGATGCCAGCTCCTTTCATTCAGTCAGTAGCTTCAAACATTTCTGGACGTTTTTCAATGGCAAAAATCAATGAATATTGTAAATGCACAAACAGTAATATCTCCACATTGCAAGGTGCAATTCTGAAATTTTTTGCTTTTTCCTGCTAATCCTAGCAGGATAAAGAAGATTCAAAGAGAGTGAGATGCCAGCTCCTTTCATTCAGTCAGTAGCTTCAAACATTTCTGGTATATGAAAAACATGTTTTTCAATGGCAAAAATCAATGAATATTGTAAATGCACAAACAGTAATATCTCCACATTGCAAGGTGCAATTCTGAAATTTTTTGCTTTTTCCTGCTAATCCTAGCAAGATAAAGAAGATTCAAAGAGAGTGAGATGCCAGCTCCTTTCATTCAGTCAGTAGCTTCAAACATTTCTGGTATATGAAAAACATGTTTTTCAATGGCAAAAATCAATGAATATTGTAAATGCACAAACAGTAATATCTCCACATTGCAAGGTGCAATTCTGAAATTTTTTGCTTTTTCCTGCTAATCCTAGCATGATAAAGAAGATTCAAAGAGAGTGAGATGCCAGCTCCTTTCATTCAGTCAGTAGCTTCAAACATTTCTGGACGTTTTTCAATGGCAAAAATCAATGAATATTGTAAATGCACAAACAGTAATATCTCCACATTGCAAGGTGCAATTCTGAAATT
Source organism: Phyllobates terribilis (assembly GCF_046119375.1). Classification (NCBI taxonomy): domain Eukaryota; kingdom Metazoa; phylum Chordata; class Amphibia; order Anura; family Dendrobatidae; genus Phyllobates; species Phyllobates terribilis. Next base: position 72,187 of record NW_027365301.1, on the reverse strand, counting down.
TTTTGCTTTTTCCTGCTAATCCTAGCATGATAACGAAGATTCAAAGAGAGTGAGATGCCAGCTCCTTTCATTCAGTCAGTAGCTTCAAACATTTCTGGACGTTTTTCAATGGCAAAAATCAATGAATATTGTAAATGCACAAACAGTAATATCTCCACATTGCAAGGTGCAATTCTGAAATTTTTTGCTTTTTCCTGCTAATCCTAGCAGGATAAAGAAGATTCAAAGAGAGTGAGATGCCAGCTCCTTTCATTCAGTCAGTAGCTTCAAACATTTCTGGTATATGAAAAACATGTTTTTCAATGGCAAAAATCAATGAATATTGTAAATGCACAAACAGTAATATCTCCACATTGCAAGGTGCAATTCTGAAATTTTTTGCTTTTTCCTGCTAATCCTAGCATGATAAAGAAGATTCAAAGAGAGTGAGATGCCAGCTCCTTTCATTCAGTCAGTAGCTTCAAACATTTCTGGTATATGAAAAACATGTTTTTCAATGGCAAAAATCAATGAATATTGTAAATGCACAAACAGTAATATCTCCACATTGCAAGGTGCAATTCTGAAATTTTTTGCTTTTTCCTGCTAATCCTAGCATGATAAAGAAGATTCAAAGAGAGTGAGATGCCAGCTCCTTTCATTCAGTCAGTAGCTTCAAACATTTCTGGACGTTTTTCAATGGCAAAAATCAATGAATATTGTAAATGCACAAACAGTAATATCTCCACATTGCAAGGTGCAATTCTGAAATTTTTTGCTTTTTCCTGCTAATCCTAGCATGATAACGAAGATTCAAAGAGAGTGAGATGCCAGCTCCTTTCATTCAGTCAGTAGCTTCAAACATTTCTGGACGTTTTTCAATGGCAAAAATCAATGAATATTGTAAATGCACAAACAGTAATATCTCCACATTGCAAGGTGCAATTCTGAAATTTTTTGCTTTTTCCTGCTAATCCTAGCAGGATAAAGAAGATTCAAAGAGAGTGAGATGCCAGCTCCTTTCATTCAGTCAGTAGCTTCAAACATTTCTGGACGTTTTTCAATGGCAAAAATCAATGAATATTGTAAATGCACAAACAGTAATATCTCCACATTGCAAGGTGCAATTCTGAAATTTTTTGCTTTTTCCTGTTAATCCTAGCATGATAAAGAAGATTCAAAGAGAGTGAGATGCCAGCTCCTTTCATTCAGTCAGTAGCTTCAAACATTTCTGGTATATGAATAACGATGTTTTTCAATGGCAAAAATCAATGAATATTGTAAATGCACAAACAGTAATATCTCCACATTGCAAGGTGCAATTCTGAAATTTTTTGCTTTTTCCTGCTAATCCTAGCAGGATAAAGAAGATTCAAAGAGAGTGAGATGCCAGCTCCTTTCATTCAGTCAGTAGCTTCAAACATTTCTGGTATATGAAAAACATGTTTTTCAATGGCAAAAATCAATGAATATTGTAAATGCACAAACAGTAATATCTCCACATTGCAAGGTGCAATTCTGAAATTTTTTGCTTTTTCCTGCTAATCCTAGCATGATAAAGAAGATTCAAAGAGAGTGAGATGCCAGCTCCTTTCATTCAGTCAGTAGCTTCAAACATTTCTGGTATATGAAAAACATGTTTTTCAATGGCAAAAATCAATGAATATTGTAAATGCACAAACTGTAATATCTCCACATTGCAAGGTGCAATTCTGAAATTTTTTGCTTTTTCCTGCCAATCCTAGCATGATAAAGAAGATTCAAAGAGAGTGAGATGCCAGCTCCTTTCATTCAGTCAGTAGCTTCAAACATTTCTGGACGTTTTTCAATGGCAAAAATCAATGAATATTGTAAATGCACAAACAGTAATATCTCCACATTGCAAGGTGCAATTCTGAAATTTTTTGCTTTTTCCTGCTAATCCTAGCAGGATAAAGATTCAAAGAGAGTGAGATGCCAGCTCCTTTCATTCAGTCAGTAGCTTCAAACATTTCTGGTATATGAAAAACATGTTTTTCAATGGCAAAAATCAATGAATATTGTAAATGCACAAACAGTAATATCTCCACATTGCAAGGTGCAATTCTGAAATTTTTTGCTTTTTCCTGCTAATCCTAGCATGATAAAGAAGATTCAAAGAGAGTGAGATGCCAGCTCCTTTCATTCAGTCAGTAGCTTCAAACATTTCTGGTATATGAAAAACATGTTTTTCAATGGCAAAAATCAATGAATATTGTAAATGCACAAACAGTAATATCTCCACATTGCAAGGTGCAATTCTGAAATTTTTTGCTTTTTCCTGCTAATCCTAGCATGATAAAGAAGATTCAAAGAGAGTGAGATGCCAGCTCCTTTCATTCAGTCAGTAGCTTCAAACATTTCTGGACGTTTTTCAATGGCAAAAATCAATGAATATTGTAAATGCACAAACAGTAATATCTCCACATTGCAAGGTGCAATTCTGAATTTTTTTGCTTTTTCCTGCTAATCCTAGCAGGATAAAGAAGATTCAAAGAGAGTGAGATGCCAGCTCCTTTCATTCAGTCGGTAGCTTCAAACATTTCTGGTATATGAAAAACATGTTTTTCAATGGCAAAAATCAATGAATATTGTAAATGCACAAACAGTAATATCTCCACATTGCAAGGTGCAATTCTGAAATTTTTTGCTTTTTCCTGCTAATCCTAGCATGATAAAGAAGATTCAAAGAGAGTGAGATGCCAGCTCCTTTCATTCAGTCAGTAGCTTCAAACATTTCTGGTATATGAAAAACGTTTTTCAATGGCAAAAATCAATGAATATTGTAAATGCACAAACAGTAATATCTCCACATTGCAAGGTGCAATTCTGAAATTTTTTGCTTTTTCCTGCTAATCCTAGCATGATAAAGAAGATTCAAAGAGAGTGAGATGCCAGCTCCTTTCATTCAGTCAGTAGCTTCAAACATTTCTGGACGTTTTTCAATGGCAAAAATCAATGAATATTGTAAATGCACAAACAGTAATATCTCCACATTGCAAGGTGCAATTCTGAAATTTTTTGCTTTTTCCTGCTAATCCTAGCAGGATAAAGAAGATTCAAAGAGAGTGAGATGCCAGCTCCTTTCATTCAGTCAGTAGCTTCAAACATTTCTGGACGTTTTTCAATGGCAAAAATCAATGAATATTGTAAATGCACAAACAGTAATATCTCCACATTGCAAGGTGCAATTCTGAAATTTTTTGCTTTTTCCTGCTAATCCTAGCATGATAAAGAAGATTCAAAGAGAGTGAGATGCCAGCTCCTTTCATTCAGTCAGTAGCTTCAAACATTTCTGGACGTTTTTCAATGGCAAAAATCAATGAATATTGTAAATGCACAAACAGTAATATCTCCACATTGCAAGGTGCAATTCTGAAATTTTTTGCTTTTTCCTGCTAATCCTAGCAGGATAAAGAAGATTCAAAGAGAGTGAGATGCCAGCTCCTTTCATTCAGTCAGTAGCTTCAAACATTTCTGGTATATGAAAAACATGTTTTTCAATGGCAAAAATCAATGAATATTGTAAATGCACAAACAGTAATATCTCCACATTGCAAGGTGCAATTCTGAAATTTTTTGCTTTTTCCTGCTAATCCTAGCAAGATAAAGAAGATTCAAAGAGAGTGAGATGCCAGCTCCTTTCATTCAGTCAGTAGCTTCAAACATTTCTGGTATATGAAAAACATGTTTTTCAATGGCAAAAATCAATGAATATTGTAAATGCACAAACAGTAATATCTCCACATTGCAAGGTGCAATTCTGAAATTTTTTGCTTTTTCCTGCTAATCCTAGCATGATAAAGAAGATTCAAAGAGAGTGAGATGCCAGCTCCTTTCATTCAGTCAGTAGCTTCAAACATTTCTGGACGTTTTTCAATGGCAAAAATCAATGAATATTGTAAATGCACAAACAGTAATATCTCCACATTGCAAGGTGCAATTCTGAAATTTTTTGCTTTTTCCTGCTAATCCTAGCATGATAACGAAGATTCAAAGAGAGTGAGATGCCAGCTCCTTTCATTCAGTCAGTAGCTTCAAACATTTCTGGACGTTTTTCAATGGCAAAAATCAATGAATATTGTAAATGCACAAACAGTAATATCTCCACATTGCAAGGTGCAATTCTGAAATTTTTTGCTTTTTCCTGCTAATCCTAGCAGGATAAAGAAGATTCAAAGAGAGTGAGATGCCAGCTCCTTTCATTCAGTCAGTAGCTTCAAACATTTCTGGACGTTTTTCAATGGCAAAAATCAATGAATATTGTAAATGCACAAACAGTAATATCTCCACATTGCAAGGTGCAATTCTGAAATTTTTTGCTTTTTCCTGTTAATCCTAGCATGATAAAGAAGATTCAAAGAGAGTGAGATGCCAGCTCCTTTCATTCAGTCAGTAGCTTCAAACATTTCTGGTATATGAATAACATGATGTTTTTCAATGGCAAAAATCAATGAATATTGTAAATGCACAAACAGTAATATCTCCACATTGCAAGGTGCAATTCTGAAATTTTTTGCTTTTTCCTGCTAATCCTAGCAGGATAAAGAAGATTCAAAGAGAGTGAGATGCCAGCTCCTTTCATTCAGTCAGTAGCTTCAAACATTTCTGGTATATGAAAAACATGTTTTTCAATGGCAAAAATCAATGAATATTGTAAATGCACAAACAGTAATATCTCCACATTGCAAGGTGCAATTCTGAAATTTTTTGCTTTTTCCTGCTAATCCTAGCATGATAAAGAAGATTCAAAGAGAGTGAGATGCCAGCTCCTTTCATTCAGTCAGTAGCTTCAAACATTTCTGGTATATGAAAAACATGTTTTTCAATGGCAAAAATCAATGAATATTGTAAATGCACAAACAGTAATATCTCCACATTGCAAGGTGCAATTCTGAAATTTTTTGCTTTTTCCTGCTAATCCTAGCATGATAAAGAAGATTCAAAGAGAGTGAGATGCCAGCTCCTTTCATTCAGTCAGTAGCTTCAAACATTTCTGGACGTTTTTCAATGGCAAAAATCAATGAATATTGTAAATGCACAAACAGTAATATCTCCACATTGCAAGGTGCAATTCTGAAATTTTTTGCTTTTTCCTGCTAATCCTAGCATGATAAAGAAGATTCAAAGAGAGTGAGATGCCAGCTCCTTTCATTCAGTCAGTAGCTTCAAACATTTCTGGACGTTTTTCAATGGCAAAAATCAATGAATATTGTAAATGCACAAACAGTAATATCTCCACATTGCAAGGTGCAATTCTGAAATTTTTTGCTTTTTCCTGCTAATCCTAGCAGGATAAAGAAGATTCAAAGAGAGTGAGATGCCAGCTCCTTTCATTCAGTCAGTAGCTTCAAACATTTCTGGACGTTTTTCAATGGCAAAAATCAATGAATATTGTAAATGCACAAACAGTAATATCTCCACATTGCAAGGTGCAATTCTGAAATTTTTTGCTTTTTCCTGCTAATCCTAGCATGATAAAGAAGATTCAAAGAGAGTGAGATGCCAGCTCCTTTCATTCAGTCAGTAGCTTCAAACAATTCTGGTATATGAAAAACATGTTTTTCAATGGCAAAAATCAATGAATATTGTAAATGCACAAACAGTAATATCTCCACATTGCAAGGTGCAATTCTGAAATTTTTTGCTTTTTCCTGCTAATCCTAGCAGGATAAAGAAGATTCAAAGAGAGTGAGATGCCAGCTCCTTTCAGTCAGTAGCTTCAAACATTTCTGGACGTTTTTCAATGGCAAAAATCAATGAATATTGTAAATGCACAAACAGTAATATCTCCACATTGCAAGGTGCAATTCTGAAATTTTTTGCTTTTTCCTGCTAATCCTAGCATGATAAAGAAGATTCAAAGAGAGTGAGATGCCAGCTCCTTTCATTCAGTCAGTAGCTTCAAACATTTCTGGACGTTTTTCAATGGCAAAAATCAATGAATATTGTAAATGCACAAACAGTAATATCTCCACATTGCAAGGTGCAATTCTGAAATTTTTTGCTTTTTCCTGCTAATCCTAGCAGGATAAAGAAGATTCAAAGAGAGTGAGATGCCAGCTCCTTTCATTCAGTCAGTAGCTTCAAACATTTCTGGTATATGAAAAACATGTTTTTCAATGGCAAAAATCAATGAATATTGTAAATGCACAAACAGTAATATCTCCACATTGCAAGGTGCAATTCTGAAATTTTTTGCTTTTTCCTGCTAATCCTAGCATGATAAAGAAGATTCAAAGAGAGTGAGATGCCAGCTCCTTTCATTCAGTCAGTAGCTTCAAACATTTCTGGACGTTTTTCAATGGCAAAAATCAATGAATATTGTAAATGCACAAACAGTAATATCTCCACATTGCAAGGTGCAATTCTGAAATTTTTTGCTTTTTCCTGCTAATCCTAGCATGATAACGAAGATTCAAAGAGAGTGAGATGCCAGCTCCTTTCATTCAGTCAGTAGCTTCAAACATTTCTGGACGTTTTTCAATGGCAAAAATCAATGAATATTGTAAATGCACAAACAGTAATATCTCCACATTGCAAGGAGCAATTCTGAAATTTTTTGCTTTTTCCTGCTAATCCTAGCATGATAACGAAGATTCAAAGAGAGTGAGATGCCAGCTCCTTTCATTCAGTCAGTAGCTTCAAACATTTCTGGACGTTTTTCAATGGCAAAAATCAATGAATATTGTAAATGCACAAACAGTAATATCTCCACATTGCAAGGTGCAATTCTGAAATTTTTTGCTTTTTCCTGCTAATCCTAGCATGATAAAGAAGATTCAAAGAGAGTGAGATGCCAGCTCCTTTCATTCAGTCAGTAGCTTCAAACATTTCTGGTATATGAAAAACGTTTTTCAATGGCAAAAATCAATGAATATTGTAAATGCACAAACAGTAATATCTCCACATTGCAAGGTGCAATTCTGAAATTTTTTGCTTTTTCCTGCTAATCCTAGCATGATAAAGAAGATTCAAAGAGAGTGAGATGCCAGCTCCTTTCATTCAGTCAGTAGCTTCAAACATTTCTGGACGTTTTTCAATGGCAAAAATCAATGAATATTGTAAATGCACAAACAGTAATATCTCCACATTGCAAGGTGCAATTCTGAAATTTTTTGCTTTTTCCTGCTAATCCTAGCAGGATAAAGAAGATTCAAAGAGAGTGAGATGCCAGCTCCTTTCATTCAGTCAGTAGCTTCAAACATTTCTGGACGTTTTTCAATGGCAAAAATCAATGAATATTGTAAATGCACAAACAGTAATATCTCCACATTGCAAGGTGCAATTCTGAAATTTTTTGCTTTTTCCTGCTAATCCTAGCATGATAAAGAAGATTCAAAGAGAGTGAGATGCCAGCTCCTTTCATTCAGTCAGTAGCTTCAAACATTTCTGGACGTTTTTCAATGGCAAAAATCAATGAATATTGTAAATGCACAAACAGTAATATCTCCACATTGCAAGGTGCAATTCTGAAATTTTTTGCTTTTTCCTGCTAATCCTAGCAGGATAAAGAAGATTCAAAGAGAGTGAGATGCCAGCTCCTTTCATTCAGTCAGTAGCTTCAAACATTTCTGGTATATGAAAAACATGTTTTTCAATGGCAAAAATCAATGAATATTGTAAATGCACAAACAGTAATATCTCCACATTGCAAGGTGCAATTCTGAAATTTTTTGCTTTTTCCTGCTAATCCTAGCAAGATAAAGAAGATTCAAAGAGAGTGAGATGCCAGCTCCTTTCATTCAGTCAGTAGCTTCAAACATTTCTGGTATATGAAAAACATGTTTTTCAATGGCAAAAATCAATGAATATTGTAAATGCACAAACAGTAATATCTCCACATTGCAAGGTGCAATTCTGAAATTTTTTGCTTTTTCCTGCTAATCCTAGCATGATAAAGAAGATTCAAAGAGAGTGAGATGCCAGCTCCTTTCATTCAGTCAGTAGCTTCAAACATTTCTGGACGTTTTTCAATGGCAAAAATCAATGAATATTGTAAATGCACAAACAGTAATATCTCCACATTGCAAGGTGCAATTCTGAAATTTTTTGCTTTTTCCTGCTAATCCTAGCATGATAACGAAGATTCAAAGAGAGTGAGATGCCAGCTCCTTTCATTCAGTCAGTAGCTTCAAACATTTCTGGACGTTTTTCAATGGCAAAAATCAATGAATATTGTAAATGCACAAACAGTAATATCTCCACATTGCAAGGTGCAATTCTGAAATTTTTTGCTTTTTCCTGCTAATCCTAGCAGGATAAAGAAGATTCAAAGAGAGTGAGATGCCAGCTCCTTTCATTCAGTCAGTAGCTTCAAACATTTCTGGACGTTTTTCAATGGCAAAAATCAATGAATATTGTAAATGCACAAACAGTAATATCTCCACATTGCAAGGTGCAATTCTGAAATTTTTTGCTTTTTCCTGTTAATCCTAGCATGATAAAGAAGATTCAAAGAGAGTGAGATGCCAGCTCCTTTCATTCAGTCAGTAGCTTCAAACATTTCTGGTATATGAATAACATGATGTTTTTCAATGGCAAAAATCAATGAATATTGTAAATGCACAAACAGTAATATCTCCACATTGCAAGGTGCAATTCTGAAATTTTTTGCTTTTTCCTGCTAATCCTAGCAGGATAAAGAAGATTCAAAGAGAGTGAGATGCCAGCTCCTTTCATTCAGTCAGTAGCTTCAAACATTTCTGGTATATGAAAAACATGTTTTTCAATGGCAAAAATCAATGAATATTGTAAATGCACAAACAGTAATATCTCCACATTGCAAGGTGCAATTCTGAAATTTTTTGCTTTTTCCTGCTAATCCTAGCATGATAAAGAAGATTCAAAGAGAGTGAGATGCCAGCTCCTTTCATTCAGTCAGTAGCTTCAAACATTTCTGGTATATGAAAAACATGTTTTTCAATGGCAAAAATCAATGAATATTGTAAATGCACAAACAGTAATATCTCCACATTGCAAGGTGCAATTCTGAAATTTTTTGCTTTTTCCTGCTAATCCTAGCATGATAAAGAAGATTCAAAGAGAGTGAGATGCCAGCTCCTTTCATTCAGTCAGTAGCTTCAAACATTTCTGGACGTTTTTCAATGGCAAAAATCAATGAATATTGTAAATGCACAAACAGTAATATCTCCACATTGCAAGGTGCAATTCTGAAATTTTTTGCTTTTTCCTGCTAATCCTAGCATGATAAAGAAGATTCAAAGAGAGTGAGATGCCAGCTCCTTTCATTCAGTCAGTAGCTTCAAACATTTCTGGACGTTTTTCAATGGCAAAAATCAATGAATATTGTAAATGCACAAACAGTAATATCTCCACATTGCAAGGTGCAATTCTGAAATTTTTTGCTTTTTCCTGCTAATCCTAGCAGGATAAAGAAGATTCAAAGAGAGTGAGATGCCAGCTCCTTTCATTCAGTCAGTAGCTTCAAACATTTCTGGACGTTTTTCAATGGCAAAAATCAATGAATATTGTAAATGCACAAACAGTAATATCTCCACATTGCAAGGTGCAATTCTGAAATTTTTTGCTTTTTCCTGCTAATCCTAGCATGATAAAGAAGATTCAAAGAGAGTGAGATGCCAGCTCCTTTCATTCAGTCAGTAGCTTCAAACAATTCTGGTATATGAAAAACATGTTTTTCAATGGCAAAAATCAATGAATATTGTAAATGCACAAACAGTAATATCTCCACATTGCAAGGTGCAATTCTGAAATTTTTTGCTTTTTCCTGCTAATCCTAGGAGGATAAAGAAGATTCAAAGAGAGTGAGATGCCAGCTCCTTTCAGTCAGTAGCTTCAAACATTTCTGGACGTTTTTCAATGGCAAAAATCAATGAATATTGTAAATGCACAAACAGTAATATCTCCACATTGCAAGGTGCAATTCTGAAATTTTTTGCTTTTTCCTGCTAATCCTAGCATGATAAAGAAGATTCAAAGAGAGTGAGATGCCAGCTCCTTTCATTCAGTCAGTAGCTTCAAACATTTCTGGACGTTTTTCAATGGCAAAAATCAATGAATATTGTAAATGCACAAACAGTAATATCTCCACATTGCAAGGTGCAATTCTGAAATTTTTTGCTTTTTCCTGCTAATCCTAGCAGGATAAAGAAGATTCAAAGAGAGTGAGATGCCAGCTCCTTTCATTCAGTCAGTAGCTTCAAACATTTCTGGTATATGAAAAACATGTTTTTCAATGGCAAAAATCAATGAATATTGTAAATGCACAAACAGTAATATCTCCACATTGCAAGGTGCAATTCTGAAATTTTTTGCTTTTTCCTGCTAATCCTAGCATGATAAAGAAGATTCAAAGAGAGTGAGATGCCAGCTCCTTTCATTCAGTCAGTAGCTTCAAACATTTCTGGACGTTTTTCAATGGCAAAAATCAATGAATATTGTAAATGCACAAACAGTAATATCTCCACATTCCAAGGTGCAATTCTGAAATTTTTTGCTTTTTCCTGCTAATCCTAGCATGATAACGAAGATTCAAAGAGAGTGAGATGCCAGCTCCTTTCATTCAGTCAGTAGCTTCAAACATTTCTGGACGTTTTTCAATGGCAAAAATCAATGAATATTGTAAATGCACAAACAGTAATATCTCCACATTGCAAGGTGCAATTCTGAAATTTTTTGCTTTTTCCTGCTAATCCTAGCAGGATAAAGAAGATTCAAAGAGAGTGAGATGCCAGCTCCTTTCATTCAGTCAGTAGCTTCAAACATTTCTGGACGTTTTTCAATGGCAAAAATCAATGAATATTGTAAATGCACAAACAGTAATATCTCCACATTGCAAGGTGCAATTCTGAAATTTTTTGCTTTTTCCTGTTAATCCTAGCATGATAAAGAAGATTCAAAGAGAGTGAGATGCCAGCTCCTTTCATTCAGTCAGTAGCTTCAAACATTTCTGGTATATGAATAACATGATGTTTTTCAATGGCAAAAATCAATGAATATTGTAAATGCACAAACAGTAATATCTCCACATTGCAAGGTGCAATTCTGAAATTTTTTGCTTTTTCCTGCTAATCCTAGCATGATAACGAAGATTCAAAGAGAGTGAGATGCCAGCTCCTTTCATTCAGTCAGTAGCTTCAAACATTTCTGGACGTTTTTCAATGGCAAAAATCAATGAATATTGTAAATGCACAAACAGTAATATCTCCACATTGCAAGGTGCAATTCTGAAATTTTTTGCTTTTTCCTGCTAATCCTAGCAGGATAAAGAAGATTCAAAGAGAGTGAGATGCCAGCTCCTTTCATTCAGTCAGTAGCTTCAAACATTTCTGGACGTTTTTCAATGGCAAAAATCAATGAATATTGTAAATGCACAAACAGTAATATCTCCACATTGCAAGGTGCAATTCTGAAATTTTTTGCTTTTTCCTGTTAATCCTAGCATGATAAAGAAGATTCAAAGAGAGTGAGATGCCAGCTCCTTTCATTCAGTCAGTAGCTTCAAACATTTCTGGTATATGAATAACGATGTTTTTCAATGGCAAAAATCAATGAATATTGTAAATGCACAAACAGTAATATCTCCACATTGCAAGGTGCAATTCTGAAATTTTTTGCTTTTTCCTGCTAATCCTAGCAGGATAAAGAAGATTCAAAGAGAGTGAGATGCCAGCTCCTTTCATTCAGTCAGTAGCTTCAAACATTTCTGGTATATGAAAAACATGTTTTTCAATGGCAAAAATCAATGAATATTGTAAATGCACAAACAGTAATATCTCCACATTGCAAGGTGCAATTCTGAAATTTTTTGCTTTTTCCTGCTAATCCTAGCATGATAAAGAAGATTCAAAGAGAGTGAGATGCCAGCTCCTTTCATTCAGTCAGTAGCTTCAAACATTTCTGGTATATGAAAAACATGTTTTTCAATGGCAAAAATCAATGAATATTGTAAATGCACAAACAGTAATATCTCCACATTGCAAGGTGCAATTCTGAAATTTTTTGCTTTTTCCTGCCAATCCTAGCATGATAAAGAAGATTCAAAGAGAGTGAGATGCCAGCTCCTTTCATTCAGTCAGTAGCTTCAAACATTTCTGGACGTTTTTCAATGGCAAAAATCAATGAATATTGTAAATGCACAAACAGTAATATCTCCACATTGCAAGGTGCAATTCTGAAATTTTTTGCTTTTTCCTGCTAATCCTAGCAGGATAAAGATTCAAAGAGAGTGAGATGCCAGCTCCTTTCATTCAGTCAGTAGCTTCAAACATTTCTGGTATATGAAAAACATGTTTTTCAATGGCAAAAATCAATGAATATTGTAAATGCACAAACAGTAATATCTCCACATTGCAAGGTGCAATTCTGAAATTTTTTGCTTTTTCCTGCTAATCCTAGCATGATAAAGAAGATTCAAAGAGAGTGAGATGCCAGCTCCTTTCATTCAGTCAGTAGCTTCAAACATTTCTGGTATATGAAAAACATGTTTTTCAATGGCAAAAATCAATGAATATTGTAAATGCACAAACAGTAATATCTCCACATTGCAAGGTGCAATTCTGAAATTTTTTGCTTTTTCCTGCTAATCCTAGCATGATAAAGAAGATTCAAAGAGAGTGAGATGCCAGCTCCTTTCATTCAGTCAGTAGCTTCAAACATTTCTGGACGTTTTTCAATGGCAAAAATCAATGAATATTGTAAATGCACAAACAGTAATATCTCCACATTGCAAGGTGCAATTCTGAATTTTTTTGCTTTTTCCTGCTAATCCTAGCAGGATAAAGAAGATTCAAAGAGAGTGAGATGCCAGCTCCTTTCATTCAGTCGGTAGCTTCAAACATTTCTGGTATATGAAAAACATGTTTTTCAATGGCAAAAATCAATGAATATTGTAAATGCACAAACAGTAATATCTCCACATTGCAAGGTGCAATTCTGAAATTTTTTGCTTTTTCCTGCTAATCCTAGCATGATAAAGAAGATTCAAAGAGAGTGAGATGCCAGCTCCTTTCATTCAGTCAGTAGCTTCAAACATTTCTGGTATATGAAAAACGTTTTTCAATGGCAAAAATCAATGAATATTGTAAATGCACAAAAAGTAATATCTCCACATTGCAAGGTGCAATTCTGAAATTTTTTGCTTTTTCCTGCTAATCCTAGCATGATAAAGAAGATTCAAAGAGAGTGAGATGCCAGCTCCTTTCATTCAGTCAGTAGCTTCAAACATTTCTGGACGTTTTTCAATGGCAAAAATCAATGAATATTGTAAATGCACAAACAGTAATATCTCCACATTGCAAGGTGCAATTCTGAAATTTTTTGCTTTTTCCTGCTAATCCTAGCATGATAACGAAGATTCAAAGAGAGTGAGATGCCAGCTCCTTTCATTCAGTCAGTAGCTTCAAACATTTCTGGTATATGAAAAACATGTTTTTCAATGGCAAAAATCAATGAATATTGTAAATGCACAAACAGTAATATCTCCACATTGCAAGGTGCAATTCTGAAATTTTTTGCTTTTTCCTGCTAATCCTAGCAAGATAAAGAAGATTCAAAGAGAGTGAGATGCCAGCTCCTTTCATTCAGTCAGTAGCTTCAAACATTTCTGGTATATGAAAAACATGTTTTTCAATGGCAAAAATCAATGAATATTGTAAATGCACAAACAGTAATATCTCCACATTGCAAGGTGCAATTCTGAAATTTTTTGCTTTTTCCTGCTAATCCTAGCATGATAAAGAAGATTCAAAGAGAGTGAGATGCCAGCTCCTTTCATTCAGTCAGTAGCTTCAAACATTTCTGGACGTTTTTCAATGGCAAAAATCAATGAATATTGTAAATGCACAAACAGTAATATCTCCACATTGCAAGGTGCAATTCTGAAATTTTTTGCTTTTTCCTGCTAATCCTAGCATGATAACGAAGATTCAAAGAGAGTGAGATGCCAGCTCCTTTCATTCAGTCAGTAGCTTCAAACATTTCTGGACGTTTTTCAATGGCAAAAATCAATGAATATTGTAAATGCACAAACAGTAATATCTCCACATTGCAAGGTGCAATTCTGAAATTTTTTGCTTTTTCCTGCTAATCCTAGCAGGATAAAGAAGATTCAAAGAGAGTGAGATGCCAGCTCCTTTCATTCAGTCAGTAGCTTCAAACATTTCTGGTATATGAAAAACATGTTTTTCAATGGCAAAAATCAATGAATATTGTAAATGCACAAACAGTAATATCTCCACATTGCAAGGTGCAATTCTGAAATTTTTTGCTTTTTCCTGCTAATCCTAGCATGATAAAGAAGATTCAAAGAGAGTGAGATGCCAGCTCCTTTCATTCAGTCAGTAGCTTCAAACATTTCTGGTATATGAAAAACATGTTTTTCAATGGCAAAAATCAATGAATATTGTAAATGCACAAACAGTAATATCTCCACATTGCAAGGTGCAATTCTGAAATTTTTTGCTTTTTCCTGCTAATCCTAGCATGATAAAGAAGATTCAAAGAGAGTGAGATGCCAGCTCCTTTCATTCAGTCAGTAGCTTCAAACATTTCTGGACGTTTTTCAATGGCAAAAATCAATGAATATTGTAAATGCACAAACAGTAATATCTCCACATTGCAAGGTGCAATTCTGAAATTTTTTGCTTTTTCCTGCTAATCCTAGCATGATAACGAAGATTCAAAGAGAGTGAGATCCCAGCTCCTTTCATTCAGTCAGTAGCTTCAAACATTTCTGGACGTTTTTCAATGGCAAAAATCAATGAATATTGTAAATGCACAAACAGTAATATCTCCACATTGCAAGGTGCAATTCTGAAATTTTTTGCTTTTTCCTGCTAATCCTAGCAGGATAAAGAAGATTCAAAGAGAGTGAGATGCCAGCTCCTTTCATTCAGTCAGTAGCTTCAAACATTTCTGGACGTTTTTCAATGGCAAAAATCAATGAATATTGTAAATGCACAAACAGTAATATCTCCACATTGCAAGGTGCAATTCTGAAATTTTTTGCTTTTTCCTGTTAATCCTAGCATGATAAAGAAGATTCAAAGAGAGTGAGATGCCAGCTCCTTTCATTCAGTCAGTAGCTTCAAACATTTCTGGTATATGAATAACGATGTTTTTCAATGGCAAAAATCAATGAATATTGTAAATGCACAAACAGTATTATCTCCACATTGCAAGGTGCAATTCTGAAATTTTTTGCTTTTTCCTGCTAATCCTAGCAGGATAAAGAAGATTCAAAGAGAGTGAGATGCCAGCTCCTTTCATTCAGTCAGTAGCTTCAAACATTTCTGGTATATGAAAAACATGTTTTTCAATGGCAAAAATCAATGAATATTGTAAATGCACAAACAGTAATATCTCCACATTGCAAGGTGCAATTCTGAAATTTTTTGCTTTTTCCTGCTAATCCTAGCATGATAAAGAAGATTCAAAGAGAGTGAGATGCCAGCTCCTTTCATTCAGTCAGTAGCTTCAAACATTTCTGGTATATGAAAAACATGTTTTTCAATGGCAAAAATCAATGAATATTGTAAATGCACAAACAGTAATATCTCCACATTGCAAGGTGCAATTCTGAAATTTTTTGCTTTTTCCTGCCAATCCTAGCATGATAAAGAAGATTCAAAGAGAGTGAGATGCCAGCTCCTTTCATTCAGTCAGTAGCTTCAAACATTTCTGGACGTTTTTCAATGGCAAAAATCAATGAATATTGTAAATGCACAAACAGTAATATCTCCACATTGCAAGGTGCAATTCTGAAATTTTTTGCTTTTTCCTGCTAATCCTAGCAGGATAAAGATTCAAAGAGAGTGAGATGCCAGCTCCTTTCATTCAGTCAGTAGCTTCAAACATTTCTGGTATATGAAAAACATGTTTTTCAATGGCAAAAATCAATGAATATTGTAAATGCACAAACAGTAATATCTCCACATTGCAAGGTGCAATTCTGAAATTTTTTGCTTTTTCCTGCTAATCCTAGCATGATAAAGAAGATTCAAAGAGAGTGAGATGCCAGCTCCTTTCATTCAGTCAGTAGCTTCAAACATTTCTGGTATATGAAAAACATGTTTTTCAATGGCAAAAATCAATGAATATTGTAAATGCACAAACAGTAATATCTCCACATTGCAAGGTGCAATTCTGAAATTTTTTGCTTTTTCCTGCTAATCCTAGCATGATAAAGAAGATTCAAAGAGAGTGAGATGCCAGCTCCTTTCATTCAGTCAGTAGCTTCAAACATTTCTGGACGTTTTTCAATGGCAAAAATCAATGAATATTGTAAATGCACAAACAGTAATATCTCCACATTGCAAGGTGCAATTCTGAATTTTTTTGCTTTTTCCTGCTAATCCTAGCAGGATAAAGAAGATTCAAAGAGAGTGAGATGCCAGCTCCTTTCATTCAGTCAGTAGCTTCAAACAATTCTGGTATATGAAAAACATGTTTTTCAATGGCAAAAATCAATGAATATTGTAAATGCACAAACAGTAATATCTCCACATTGCAAGGTGCAATTCTGAAATTTTTTGCTTTTTCCTGCTAATCCTAGCAGGATAAAGAAGATTCAAAGAGAGTGAGATGCCAGCTCCTTTCAGTCAGTAGCTTCAAACATTTCTGGACGTTTTTCAATGGCAAAAATCAATGAATATTGTAAATGCACAAACAGTAATATCTCCACATTGCAAGGTGCAATTCTGAAATTTTTTGCTTTTTCCTGCTAATCCTAGCATGATAAAGAAGATTCAAAGAGAGTGAGATGCCAGCTCCTTTCATTCAGTCAGTAGCTTCAAACATTTCTGGACGTTTTTCAATGGCAAAAATCAATGAATATTGTAAATGCACAAACAGTAATATCTCCACATTGCAAGGTGCAATTCTGAAATTTTTTGCTTTTTCCTGCTAATCCTAGCAGGATAAAGAAGATTCAAAGAGAGTGAGATGCCAGCTCCTTTCATTCAGTCAGTAGCTTCAAACATTTCTGGTATATGAAAAACATGTTTTTCAATGGCAAAAATCAATGAATATTGTAAATGCACAAACAGTAATATCTCCACATTGCAAGGTGCAATTCTGAAATTTTTTGCTTTTTCCTGCTAATCCTAGCATGATAAAGAAGATTCAAAGAGAGTGAGATGCCAGCTCCTTTCATTCAGTCAGTAGCTTCAAACATTTCTGGTATATGAAAAACATGTTTTTCAATGGCAAAAATCAATGAATATTGTAAATGCACAAACAGTAATATCTCCACATTGCAAGGTGCAATTCTGAAATTTTTTGCTTTTTCCTGCTAATCCTAGCATGATAAAGAAGATTCAAAGAGAGTGAGATGCCAGCTCCTTTCATTCAGTCAGTAGCTTCAAACATTTCTGGACGTTTTTCAATGGCAAAAATCAATGAATATTGTAAATGCACAAACAGTAATATCTCCACATTGCAAGGTGCAATTCTGAAATTTTTTGCTTTTTCCTGCTAATCCTAGCATGATAACGAAGATTCAAAGAGAGTGAGATGCCAGCTCCTTTCATTCAGTCAGTAGCTTCAAACATTTCTGGACGTTTTTCAATGGCAAAAATCAATGAATATTGTAAATGCACAAACAGTAATATCTCCACATTGCAAGGTGCAATTCTGAAATTTTTTGCTTTTTCCTGCTAATCCTAGCAGGATAAAGAAGATTCAAAGAGAGTGAGATGCCAGCTCCTTTCATTCAGTCAGTAGCTTCAAACATTTCTGGACGTTTTTCAATGGCAAAAATCAATGAATATTGTAAATGCACAAACAGTAATATCTCCACATTGCAAGGTGCAATTCTGAAATTTTTTGCTTTTTCCTGTTAATCCTAGCATGATAAAGAAGATTCAAAGAGAGTGAGATGCCAGCTCCTTTCATTCAGTCAGTAGCTTCAAACATTTCTGGTATATGAATAACGATGTTTTTCAATGGCAAAAATCAATGAATATTGTAAATGCACAAACAGTAATATCTCCACATTGCAAGGTGCAATTCTGAAATTTTTTGCTTTTTCCTGCTAATCCTAGCAGGATAAAGAAGATTCAAAGAGAGTGAGATGCCAGCTCCTTTCATTCAGTCAGTAGCTTCAAACATTTCTGGTATATGAAAAACATGTTTTTCAATGGCAAAAATCAATGAATATTGTAAATGCACAAACAGTAATATCTCCACATTGCAAGGTGCAATTCTGAAATTTTTTGCTTTTTCCTGCTAATCCTAGCATGATAAAGAAGATTCAAAGAGAGTGAGATGCCAGCTCCTTTCATTCAGTCAGTAGCTTCAAACATTTCTGGTATATGAAAAACATGTTTTTCAATGGCAAAAATCAATGAATATTGTAAATGCACAAACAGTAATATCTCCACATTGCAAGGTGCAATTCTGAAATTTTTTGCTTTTTCCTGCCAATCCTAGCATGATAAAGAAGATTCAAAGAGAGTGAGATGCCAGCTCCTTTCATTCAGTCAGTAGCTTCAAACATTTCTGGACGTTTTTCAATGGCAAAAATCAATGAATATTGTAAATGCACAAACAGTAATATCTCCACATTGCAAGGTGCAATTCTGAAATTTTTTGCTTTTTCCTGCTAATCCTAGCAGGATAAAGATTCAAAGAGAGTGAGATGCCAGCTCCTTTCATTCAGTCAGTAGCTTCAAACATTTCTGGTATATGAAAAACATGTTTTTCAATGGCAAAAATCAATGAATATTGTAAATGCACAAACAGTAATATCTCCACATTGCAAGGTGCAATTCTGAAATTTTTTGCTTTTTCCTGCTAATCCTAGCATGATAAAGAAGATTCAAAGAGAGTGAGATGCCAGCTCCTTTCATTCAGTCAGTAGCTTCAAACATTTCTGGTATATGAAAAACATGTTTTTCAATGGCAAAAATCAATGAATATTGTAAATGCACAAACAGTAATATCTCCACATTGCAAGGTGCAATTCTGAAATTTTTTGCTTTTTCCTGCTAATCCTAGCATGATAAAGAAGATTCAAAGAGAGTGAGATGCCAGCTCCTTTCATTCAGTCAGTAGCTTCAAACATTTCTGGACGTTTTTCAATGGCAAAAATCAATGAATATTGTAAATGCACAAACAGTAATATCTCCACATTGCAAGGTGCAATTCTGAATTTTTTTGCTTTTTCCTGCTAATCCTAGCAGGATAAAGAAGATTCAAAGAGAGTGAGATGCCAGCTCCTTTCATTCAGTCGGTAGCTTCAAACATTTCTGGTATATGAAAAACATGTTTTTCAATGGCAAAAATCAATGAATATTGTAAATGCACAAACAGTAATATCTCCACATTGCAAGGTGCAATTCTGAAATTTTTTGCTTTTTCCTGCTAATCCTAGCATGATAAAGAAGATTCAAAGAGAGTGAGATGCCAGCTCCTTTCATTCAGTCAGTAGCTTCAAACATTTCTGGACGTTTTTCAATGGCAAAAATCAATGAATATTGTAAATGCACAAACAGTAATATCTCCACATTGCAAGGTGCAATTCTGAAATTTTTTGCTTTTTCCTGCTAATCCTAGCATGATAACGAAGATTCAAAGAGAGTGAGATGCCAGCTCCTTTCATTCAGTCAGTAGCTTCAAACATTTCTGGACGTTTTTCAATGGCAAAAATCAATGAATATTGTAAATGCACAAACAGTAATATCTCCACATTGCAAGGTGCAATTCTGAAATTTTTTGCTTTTTCCTGCTAATCCTAGCAGGATAAAGAAGATTCAAAGAGAGTGAGATGCCAGCTCCTTTCATTCAGTCAGTAGCTTCAAACATTTCTGGACGTTTTTCAATGGCAAAAATCAATGAATATTGTAAATGCACAAACAGTAATATCTCCACATTGCAAGGTGCAATTCTGAAATTTTTTGCTTTTTCCTGTTAATCCTAGCATGATAAAGAAGATTCAAAGAGAGTGAGATGCCAGCTCCTTTCATTCAGTCAGTAGCTTCAAACATTTCTGGTATATGAATAACATGATGTTTTTCAATGGCAAAAATCAATGAATATTGTAAATGCACAAACAGTAATATCTCCACATTGCAAGGTGCAATTCTGAAATTTTTTGCTTTTTCCTGCTAATCCTAGCATGATAACGAAGATTCAAAGAGAGTGAGATGCCAGCTCCTTTCATTCAGTCAGTAGCTTCAAACATTTCTGGACGTTTTTCAATGGCAAAAATCAATGAATATTGTAAATGCACAAACAGTAATATCTCCACATTGCAAGGTGCAATTCTGAAATTTTTTGCTTTTTCCTGCTAATCCTAGCAGGATAAAGAAGATTCAAAGAGAGTGAGATGCCAGCTCCTTTCATTCAGTCAGTAGCTTCAAACATTTCTGGACGTTTTTCAATGGCAAAAATCAATGAATATTGTAAATGCACAAACAGTAATATCTCCACATTGCAAGGTGCAATTCTGAAATTTTTTGCTTTTTCCTGTTAATCCTAGCATGATAAAGAAGATTCAAAGAGAGTGAGATGCCAGCTCCTTTCATTCAGTCAGTAGCTTCAAACATTTCTGGTATATGAATAACGATGTTTTTCAATGGCAAAAATCAATGAATATTGTAAATGCACAAACAGTAATATCTCCACATTGCAAGGTGCAATTCTGAAATTTTTTGCTTTTTCCTGCTAATCCTAGCAGGATAAAGAAGATTCAAAGAGAGTGAGATGCCAGCTCCTTTCATTCAGTCAGTAGCTTCAAACATTTCTGGTATATGAAAAACATGTTTTTCAATGGCAAAAATCAATGAATATTGTAAATGCACAAACAGTAATATCTCCACATTGCAAGGTGCAATTCTGAAATTTTTTGCTTTTTCCTGCTAATCCTAGCATGATAAAGAAGATTCAAAGAGAGTGAGATGCCAGCTCCTTTCATTCAGTCAGTAGCTTCAAACATTTCTGGTATATGAAAAACATGTTTTTCAATGGCAAAAATCAATGAATATTGTAAATGCACAAACAGTAATATCTCCACATTGCAAGGTGCAATTCTGAAATTTTTTGCTTTTTCCTGCCAATCCTAGCATGATAAAGAAGATTCAAAGAGAGTGAGATGCCAGCTCCTTTCATTCAGTCAGTAGCTTCAAACATTTCTGGACGTTTTTCAATGGCAAAAATCAATGAATATTGTAAATGCACAAACAGTAATATCTCCACATTGCAAGGTGCAATTCTGAAATTTTTTGCTTTTTCCTGCTAATCCTAGCAGGATAAAGATTCAAAGAGAGTGAGATGCCAGCTCCTTTCATTCAGTCAGTAGCTTCAAACATTTCTGGTATATGAAAAACATGTTTTTCAATGGCAAAAATCAATGAATATTGTAAATGCACAAACAGTAATATCTCCACATTGCAAGGTGCAATTCTGAAATTTTTTGCTTTTTCCTGCTAATCCTAGCATGATAAAGAAGATTCAAAGAGAGTGAGATGCCAGCTCCTTTCATTCAGTCAGTAGCTTCAAACATTTCTGGTATATGAAAAACATGTTTTTCAATGGCAAAAATCAATGAATATTGTAAATGCACAAACAGTAATATCTCCACATTGCAAGGTGCAATTCTGAAATTTTTTGCTTTTTCCTGCTAATCCTAGCATGATAAAGAAGATTCAAAGAGAGTGAGATGCCAGCTCCTTTCATTCAGTCAGTAGCTTCAAACATTTCTGGACGTTTTTCAATGGCAAAAATCAATGAATATTGTAAATGCACAAACAGTAATATCTCCACATTGCAAGGTGCAATTCTGAATTTTTTTGCTTTTTCCTGCTAATCCTAGCAGGATAAAGAAGATTCAAAGAGAGTGAGATGCCAGCTCCTTTCATTCAGTCGGTAGCTTCAAACATTTCTGGTATATGAAAAACATGTTTTTCAATGGCAAAAATCAATGAATATTGTAAATGCACAAACAGTAATATCTCCACATTGCAAGGTGCAATTCTGAAATTTTTTGCTTTTTCCTGCTAATCCTAGCATGATAAAGAAGATTCAAAGAGAGTGAGATGCCAGCTCCTTTCATTCAGTCAGTAGCTTCAAACATTTCTGGTATATGAAAAACGTTTTTCAATGGCAAAAATCAATGAATATTGTAAATGCACAAAAAGTAATATCTCCACATTGCAAGGTGCAATTCTGAAATTTTTTGCTTTTTCCTGCTAATCCTAGCATGATAAAGAAGATTCAAAGAGAGTGAGATGCCAGCTCCTTTCATTCAGTCAGTAGCTTCAAACATTTCTGGACGTTTTTCAATGGCAAAAATCAATGAATATTGTAAATGCACAAACAGTAATATCTCCACATTGCAAGGTGCAATTCTGAAATTTTTTGCTTTTTCCTGCTAATCCTAGCATGATAACGAAGATTCAAAGAGAGTGAGATGCCAGCTCCTTTCATTCAGTCAGTAGCTTCAAACATTTCTGGTATATGAAAAACATGTTTTTCAATGGCAAAAATCAATGAATATTGTAAATGCACAAACAGTAATATCTCCACATTGCAAGGTGCAATTCTGAAATTTTTTGCTTTTTCCTGCTAATCCTAGCAAGATAAAGAAGATTCAAAGAGAGTGAGATGCCAGCTCCTTTCATTCAGTCAGTAGCTTCAAACATTTCTGGTATATGAAAAACATGTTTTTCAATGGCAAAAATCAATGAATATTGTAAATGCACAAACAGTAATATCTCCACATTGCAAGGTGCAATTCTGAAATTTTTTGCTTTTTCCTGCTAATCCTAGCATGATAAAGAAGATTCAAAGAGAGTGAGATGCCAGCTCCTTTCATTCAGTCAGTAGCTTCAAACATTTCTGGACGTTTTTCAATGGCAAAAATCAATGAATATTGTAAATGCACAAACAGTAATATCTCCACATTGCAAGGTGCAATTCTGAAATTTTTTGCTTTTTCCTGCTAATCCTAGCATGATAACGAAGATTCAAAGAGAGTGAGATGCCAGCTCCTTTCATTCAGTCAGTAGCTTCAAACATTTCTGGACGTTTTTCAATGGCAAAAATCAATGAATATTGTAAATGCACAAACAGTAATATCTCCACATTGCAAGGTGCAATTCTGAAATTTTTTGCTTTTTCCTGCTAATCCTAGCAGGATAAAGAAGATTCAAAGAGAGTGAGATGCCAGCTCCTTTCATTCAGTCAGTAGCTTCAAACATTTCTGGTATATGAAAAACATGTTTTTCAATGGCAAAAATCAATGAATATTGTAAATGCACAAACAGTAATATCTCCACATTGCAAGGTGCAATTCTGAAATTTTTTGCTTTTTCCTGCTAATCCTAGCATGATAAAGAAGATTCAAAGAGAGTGAGATGCCAGCTCCTTTCATTCAGTCAGTAGCTTCAAACATTTCTGGTATATGAAAAACATGTTTTTCAATGGCAAAAATCAATGAATATTGTAAATGCACAAACAGTAATATCTCCACATTGCAAGGTGCAATTCTGAAATTTTTTGCTTTTTCCTGCTAATCCTAGCATGATAAAGAAGATTCAAAGAGAGTGAGATGCCAGCTCCTTTCATTCAGTCAGTAGCTTCAAACATTTCTGGACGTTTTTCAATGGCAAAAATCAATGAATATTGTAAATGCACAAACAGTAATATCTCCACATTGCAAGGTGCAATTCTGAAATTTTTTGCTTTTTCCTGCTAATCCTAGCATGATAACGAAGATTCAAAGAGAGTGAGATCCCAGCTCCTTTCATTCAGTCAGTAGCTTCAAACATTTCTGGACGTTTTTCAATGGCAAAAATCAATGAATATTGTAAATGCACAAACAGTAATATCTCCACATTGCAAGGTGCAATTCTGAAATTTTTTGCTTTTTCCTGCTAATCCTAGCAGGATAAAGAAGATTCAAAGAGAGTGAGATGCCAGCTCCTTTCATTCAGTCAGTAGCTTCAAACATTTCTGGACGTTTTTCAATGGCAAAAATCAATGAATATTGTAAATGCACAAACAGTAATATCTCCACATTGCAAGGTGCAATTCTGAAATTTTTTGCTTTTTCCTGTTAATCCTAGCATGATAAAGAAGATTCAAAGAGAGTGAGATGCCAGCTCCTTTCATTCAGTCAGTAGCTTCAAACATTTCTGGTATATGAATAACGATGTTTTTCAATGGCAAAAATCAATGAATATTGTAAATGCACAAACAGTATTATCTCCACATTGCAAGGTGCAATTCTGAAATTTTTTGCTTTTTCCTGCTAATCCTAGCAGGATAAAGAAGATTCAAAGAGAGTGAGATGCCAGCTCCTTTCATTCAGTCAGTAGCTTCAAACATTTCTGGTATATGAAAAACATGTTTTTCAATGGCAAAAATCAATGAATATTGTAAATGCACAAACAGTAATATCTCCACATTGCAAGGTGCAATTCTGAAATTTTTTGCTTTTTCCTGCTAATCCTAGCATGATAAAGAAGATTCAAAGAGAGTGAGATGCCAGCTCCTTTCATTCAGTCAGTAGCTTCAAACATTTCTGGTATATGAAAAACATGTTTTTCAATGGCAAAAATCAATGAATATTGTAAATGCACAAACAGTAATATCTCCACATTGCAAGGTGCAATTCTGAAATTTTTTGCTTTTTCCTGCCAATCCTAGCATGATAAAGAAGATTCAAAGAGAGTGAGATGCCAGCTCCTTTCATTCAGTCAGTAGCTTCAAACATTTCTGGACGTTTTTCAATGGCAAAAATCAATGAATATTGTAAATGCACAAACAGTAATATCTCCACATTGCAAGGTGCAATTCTGAAATTTTTTGCTTTTTCCTGCTAATCCTAGCAGGATAAAGATTCAAAGAGAGTGAGATGCCAGCTCCTTTCATTCAGTCAGTAGCTTCAAACATTTCTGGTATATGAAAAACATGTTTTTCAATGGCAAAAATCAATGAATATTGTAAATGCACAAACAGTAATATCTCCACATTGCAAGGTGCAATTCTGAAATTTTTTGCTTTTTCCTGCTAATCCTAGCATGATAAAGAAGATTCAAAGAGAGTGAGATGCCAGCTCCTTTCATTCAGTCAGTAGCTTCAAACATTTCTGGTATATGAAAAACATGTTTTTCAATGGCAAAAATCAATGAATATTGTAAATGCACAAACAGTAATATCTCCACATTGCAAGGTGCAATTCTGAAATTTTTTGCTTTTTCCTGCTAATCCTAGCATGATAAAGAAGATTCAAAGAGAGTGAGATGCCAGCTCCTTTCATTCAGTCAGTAGCTTCAAACATTTCTGGACGTTTTTCAATGGCAAAAATCAATGAATATTGTAAATGCACAAACAGTAATATCTCCACATTGCAAGGTGCAATTCTGAATTTTTTTGCTTTTTCCTGCTAATCCTAGCAGGATAAAGAAGATTCAAAGAGAGTGAGATGCCAGCTCCTTTCATTCAGTCAGTAGCTTCAAACAATTCTGGTATATGAAAAACATGTTTTTCAATGGCAAAAATCAATGAATATTGTAAATGCACAAACAGTAATATCTCCACATTGCAAGGTGCAATTCTGAAATTTTTTGCTTTTTCCTGCTAATCCTAGCAGGATAAAGAAGATTCAAAGAGAGTGAGATGCCAGCTCCTTTCAGTCAGTAGCTTCAAACATTTCTGGACGTTTTTCAATGGCAAAAATCAATGAATATTGTAAATGCACAAACAGTAATATCTCCACATTGCAAGGTGCAATTCTGAAATTTTTTGCTTTTTCCTGCTAATCCTAGCATGATAAAGAAGATTCAAAGAGAGTGAGATGCCAGCTCCTTTCATTCAGTCAGTAGCTTCAAACATTTCTGGACGTTTTTCAATGGCAAAAATCAATGAATATTGTAAATGCACAAACAGTAATATCTCCACATTGCAAGGTGCAATTCTGAAATTTTTTGCTTTTTCCTGCTAATCCTAGCAGGATAAAGAAGATTCAAAGAGAGTGAGATGCCAGCTCCTTTCATTCAGTCAGTAGCTTCAAACATTTCTGGTATATGAAAAACATGTTTTTCAATGGCAAAAATCAATGAATATTGTAAATGCACAAACAGTAATATCTCCACATTGCAAGGTGCAATTCTGAAATTTTTTGCTTTTTCCTGCTAATCCTAGCATGATAAAGAAGATTCAAAGAGAGTGAGATGCCAGCTCCTTTCATTCAGTCAGTAGCTTCAAACATTTCTGGTATATGAAAAACATGTTTTTCAATGGCAAAAATCAATGAATATTGTAAATGCACAAACAGTAATATCTCCACATTGCAAGGTGCAATTCTGAAATTTTTTGCTTTTTCCTGCTAATCCTAGCATGATAAAGAAGATTCAAAGAGAGTGAGATGCCAGCTCCTTTCATTCAGTCAGTAGCTTCAAACATTTCTGGACGTTTTTCAATGGCAAAAATCAATGAATATTGTAAATGCACAAACAGTAATATCTCCACATTGCAAGGTGCAATTCTGAAATTTTTTGCTTTTTCCTGCTAATCCTAGCATGATAACGAAGATTCAAAGAGAGTGAGATGCCAGCTCCTTTCATTCAGTCAGTAGCTTCAAACATTTCTGGACGTTTTTCAATGGCAAAAATCAATGAATATTGTAAATGCACAAACAGTAATATCTCCACATTGCAAGGTGCAATTCTGAAATTTTTTGCTTTTTCCTGCTAATCCTAGCAGGATAAAGAAGATTCAAAGAGAGTGAGATGCCAGCTCCTTTCATTCAGTCAGTAGCTTCAAACATTTCTGGACGTTTTTCAATGGCAAAAATCAATGAATATTGTAAATGCACAAACAGTAATATCTCCACATTGCAAGGTGCAATTCTGAAATTTTTTGCTTTTTCCTGTTAATCCTAGCATGATAAAGAAGATTCAAAGAGAGTGAGATGCCAGCTCCTTTCATTCAGTCAGTAGCTTCAAACATTTCTGGTATATGAATAACGATGTTTTTCAATGGCAAAAATCAATGAATATTGTAAATGCACAAACAGTAATATCTCCACATTGCAAGGTGCAATTCTGAAATTTTTTGCTTTTTCCTGCTAATCCTAGCAGGATAAAGAAGATTCAAAGAGAGTGAGATGCCAGCTCCTTTCATTCAGTCAGTAGCTTCAAACATTTCTGGTATATGAAAAACATGTTTTTCAATGGCAAAAATCAATGAATATTGTAAATGCACAAACAGTAATATCTCCACATTGCAAGGTGCAATTCTGAAATTTTTTGCTTTTTCCTGCTAATCCTAGCATGATAAAGAAGATTCAAAGAGAGTGAGATGCCAGCTCCTTTCATTCAGTCAGTAGCTTCAAACATTTCTGGTATATGAAAAACATGTTTTTCAATGGCAAAAATCAATGAATATTGTAAATGCACAAACAGTAATATCTCCACATTGCAAGGTGCAATTCTGAAATTTTTTGCTTTTTCCTGCCAATCCTAGCATGATAAAGAAGATTCAAAGAGAGTGAGATGCCAGCTCCTTTCATTCAGTCAGTAGCTTCAAACATTTCTGGACGTTTTTCAATGGCAAAAATCAATGAATATTGTAAATGCACAAACAGTAATATCTCCACATTGCAAGGTGCAATTCTGAAATTTTTTGCTTTTTCCTGCTAATCCTAGCAGGATAAAGATTCAAAGAGAGTGAGATGCCAGCTCCTTTCATTCAGTCAGTAGCTTCAAACATTTCTGGTATATGAAAAACATGTTTTTCAATGGCAAAAATCAATGAATATTGTAAATGCACAAACAGTAATATCTCCACATTGCAAGGTGCAATTCTGAAATTTTTTGCTTTTTCCTGCTAATCCTAGCATGATAAAGAAGATTCAAAGAGAGTGAGATGCCAGCTCCTTTCATTCAGTCAGTAGCTTCAAACATTTCTGGTATATGAAAAACATGTTTTTCAATGGCAAAAATCAATGAATATTGTAAATGCACAAACAGTAATATCTCCACATTGCAAGGTGCAATTCTGAAATTTTTTGCTTTTTCCTGCTAATCCTAGCATGATAAAGAAGATTCAAAGAGAGTGAGATGCCAGCTCCTTTCATTCAGTCAGTAGCTTCAAACATTTCTGGACGTTTTTCAATGGCAAAAATCAATGAATATTGTAAATGCACAAACAGTAATATCTCCACATTGCAAGGTGCAATTCTGAATTTTTTTGCTTTTTCCTGCTAATCCTAGCAGGATAAAGAAGATTCAAAGAGAGTGAGATGCCAGCTCCTTTCATTCAGTCGGTAGCTTCAAACATTTCTGGTATATGAAAAACATGTTTTTCAATGGCAAAAATCAATGAATATTGTAAATGCACAAACAGTAATATCTCCACATTGCAAGGTGCAATTCTGAAATTTTTTGCTTTTTCCTGCTAATCCTAGCATGATAAAGAAGATTCAAAGAGAGTGAGATGCCAGCTCCTTTCATTCAGTCAGTAGCTTCAAACATTTCTGGACGTTTTTCAATGGCAAAAATCAATGAATATTGTAAATGCACAAACAGTAATATCTCCACATTGCAAGGTGCAATTCTGAAATTTTTTGCTTTTTCCTGCTAATCCTAGCATGATAACGAAGATTCAAAGAGAGTGAGATCCCAGCTCCTTTCATTCAGTCAGTAGCTTCAAACATTTCTGGACGTTTTTCAATGGCAAAAATCAATGAATATTGTAAATGCACAAACAGTAATATCTCCACATTGCAAGGTGCAATTCTGAAATTTTTTGCTTTTTCCTGCTAATCCTAGCAGGATAAAGAAGATTCAAAGAGAGTGAGATGCCAGCTCCTTTCATTCAGTCAGTAGCTTCAAACATTTCTGGACGTTTTTCAATGGCAAAAATCAATGAATATTGTAAATGCACAAACAGTAATATCTCCACATTGCAAGGTGCAATTCTGAAATTTTTTGCTTTTTCCTGTTAATCCTAGCATGATAAAGAAGATTCAAAGAGAGTGAGATGCCAGCTCCTTTCATTCAGTCAGTAGCTTCAAACATTTCTGGTATATGAATAACGATGTTTTTCAATGGCAAAAATCAATGAATATTGTAAATGCACAAACAGTAATATCTCCACATTGCAAGGTGCAATTCTGAAATTTTTTGCTTTTTCCTGCTAATCCTAGCAGGATAAAGAAGATTCAAAGAGAGTGAGATGCCAGCTCCTTTCATTCAGTCAGTAGCTTCAAACATTTCTGGTATATGAAAAACATGTTTTTCAATGGCAAAAATCAATGAATATTGTAAATGCACAAACAGTAATATCTCCACATTGCAAGGTGCAATTCTGAAATTTTTTGCTTTTTCCTGCTAATCCTAGCATGATAAAGAAGATTCAAAGAGAGTGAGATGCCAGCTCCTTTCATTCAGTCAGTAGCTTCATACATTTCTGGTATATGAAAAACATGTTTTTCAATGGCAAAAATCAATGAATATTGTAAATGCACAAACAGTAATATCTCCACATTGCAAGGTGCAATTCTGAAATTTTTTGCTTTTTCCTGCCAATCCTAGCATGATAAAGAAGATTCAAAGAGAGTGAGATGCCAGCTCCTTTCATTCAGTCAGTAGCTTCAAACATTTCTGGACGTTTTTCAATGGCAAAAATCAATGAATATTGTAAATGCACAAACAGTAATATCTCCACATTGCAAGGTGCAATTCTGAAATTTTTTGCTTTTTCCTGCTAATCCTAGCAGGATAAAGATTCAAAGAGAGTGAGATGCCAGCTCCTTTCATTCAGTCAGTAGCTTCAAACATTTCTGGTATATGAAAAACATGTTTTTCAATGGCAAAAATCAATGAATATTGTAAATGCACAAACAGTAATATCTCCACATTGCAAGGTGCAATTCTGAAATTTTTTGCTTTTTCCTGCTAATCCTAGCATGATAAAGAAGATTCAAAGAGAGTGAGATGCCAGCTCCTTTCATTCAGTCAGTAGCTTCAAACATTTCTGGTATATGAAAAACATGTTTTTCAATGGCAAAAATCAATGAATATTGTAAATGCACAAACAGTAATATCTCCACATTGCAAGGTGCAATTCTGAAATTTTTTGCTTTTTCCTGCTAATCCTAGCATGATAAAGAAGATTCAAAGAGAGTGAGATGCCAGCTCCTTTCATTCAGTCAGTAGCTTCAAACATTTCTGGACGTTTTTCAATGGCAAAAATCAATGAATATTGTAAATGCACAAACAGTAATATCTCCACATTGCAAGGTGCAATTCTGAAATTTTTTGCTTTTTCCTGCTAATCCTAGCATGATAACGAAGATTCAAAGAGAGTGAGATGCCAGCTCCTTTCATTCAGTCAGTAGCTTCAAACATTTCTGGACGTTTTTCAATGGCAAAAATCAATGAATATTGTAAATGCACAAACAGTAATATCTCCACATTGCAAGGTGCAATTCTGAAATTTTTTGCTTTTTCCTGCTAATCCTAGCAGGATAAAGAAGATTCAAAGAGAGT
This sequence comes from Phyllobates terribilis, assembly GCF_046119375.1. Taxonomy (NCBI): domain Eukaryota; kingdom Metazoa; phylum Chordata; class Amphibia; order Anura; family Dendrobatidae; genus Phyllobates; species Phyllobates terribilis. The sequence goes on along the minus strand of NW_027365301.1, from coordinate 41,708 downwards.
GAGATGCCAGCTCCTTTCATTCAGTCAGTAGCTTCAAACATTTCTGGACGTTTTTCAATGGCAAAAATCAATGAATATTGTAAATGCACAAACAGTAATATCTCCACATTGCAAGGTGCAATTCTGAAATTTTTTGCTTTTTCCTGTTAATCCTAGCATGATAAAGAAGATTCAAAGAGAGTGAGATGCCAGCTCCTTTCATTCAGTCAGTAGCTTCAAACATTTCTGGTATATGAATAACGATGTTTTTCAATGGCAAAAATCAATGAATATTGTAAATGCACAAACAGTAATATCTCCACATTGCAAGGTGCAATTCTGAAATTTTTTGCTTTTTCCTGCTAATCCTAGCATGATAAAGAAGATTCAAAGAGAGTGAGATGCCAGCTCCTTTCATTCAGTCAGTAGCTTCAAACATTTCTGGACGTTTTTCAATGGCAAAAATCAATGAATATTGTAAATGCACAAACAGTAATATCTCCACATTGCAAGGTGCAATTCTGAAATTTTTTGCTTTTTCCTGCTAATCCTAGCATGATAACGAAGATTCAAAGAGAGTGAGATGCCAGCTCCTTTCATTCAGTCAGTAGCTTCAAACATTTCTGGACGTTTTTCAATGGCAAAAATCAATGAATATTGTAAATGCACAAACAGTAATATCTCCACATTGCAAGGTGCAATTCTGAAATTTTTTGCTTTTTCCTGCTAATCCTAGCAGGATAAAGAAGATTCAAAGAGAGTGAGATGCCAGCTCCTTTCATTCAGTCAGTAGCTTCAAACATTTCTGGACGTTTTTCAATGGCAAAAATCAATGAATATTGTAAATGCACAAACAGTAATATCTCCACATTGCAAGGTGCAATTCTGAAATTTTTTGCTTTTTCCTGTTAATCCTAGCATGATAAAGAAGATTCAAAGAGAGTGAGATGCCAGCTCCTTTCATTCAGTCAGTAGCTTCAAACATTTCTGGTATATGAATAACGATGTTTTTCAATGGCAAAAATCAATGAATATTGTAAATGCACAAACAGTAATATCTCCACATTGCAAGGTGCAATTCTGAAATTTTTTGCTTTTTCCTGCTAATCCTAGCAGGATAAAGAAGATTCAAAGAGAGTGAGATGCCAGCTCCTTTCATTCAGTCAGTAGCTTCAAACATTTCTGGTATATGAAAAACATGTTTTTCAATGGCAAAAATCAATGAATATTGTAAATGCACAAACAGTAATATCTCCACATTGCAAGGTGCAATTCTGAAATTTTTTGCTTTTTCCTGCTAATCCTAGCATGATAAAGAAGATTCAAAGAGAGTGAGATGCCAGCTCCTTTCATTCAGTCAGTAGCTTCAAACATTTCTGGTATATGAAAAACATGTTTTTCAATGGCAAAAATCAATGAATATTGTAAATGCACAAACAGTAATATCTCCACATTGCAAGGTGCAATTCTGAAATTTTTTGCTTTTTCCTGCCAATCCTAGCATGATAAAGAAGATTCAAAGAGAGTGAGATGCCAGCTCCTTTCATTCAGTCAGTAGCTTCAAACATTTCTGGACGTTTTTCAATGGCAAAAATCAATGAATATTGTAAATGCACAAACAGTAATATCTCCACATTGCAAGGTGCAATTCTGAAATTTTTTGCTTTTTCCTGCTAATCCTAGCAGGATAAAGATTCAAAGAGAGTGAGATGCCAGCTCCTTTCATTCAGTCAGTAGCTTCAAACATTTCTGGTATATGAAAAACATGTTTTTCAATGGCAAAAATCAATGAATATTGTAAATGCACAAACAGTAATATCTCCACATTGCAAGCTGCAATTCTGAAATTTTTTGCTTTTTCCTGCTAATCCTAGCATGATAAAGAAGATTCAAAGAGAGTGAGATGCCAGCTCCTTTCATTCAGTCAGTAGCTTCAAACATTTCTGGTATATGAAAAACATGTTTTTCAATGGCAAAAATCAATGAATATTGTAAATGCACAAACAGTAATATCTCCACATTGCAAGGTGCAATTCTGAAATTTTTTGCTTTTTCCTGCTAATCCTAGCATGATAAAGAAGATTCAAAGAGAGTGAGATGCCAGCTCCTTTCATTCAGTCAGTAGCTTCAAACATTTCTGGACGTTTTTCAATGGCAAAAATCAATGAATATTGTAAATGCACAAACAGTAATATCTCCACATTGCAAGGTGCAATTCTGAATTTTTTTGCTTTTTCCTGCTAATCCTAGCAGGATAAAGAAGATTCAAAGAGAGTGAGATGCCAGCTCCTTTCATTCAGTCGGTAGCTTCAAACATTTCTGGTATATGAAAAACATGTTTTTCAATGGCAAAAATCAATGAATATTGTAAATGCACAAACAGTAATATCTCCACATTGCAAGGTGCAATTCTGAAATTTTTTGCTTTTTCCTGCTAATCCTAGCATGATAAAGAAGATTCAAAGAGAGTGAGATGCCAGCTCCTTTCATTCAGTCAGTAGCTTCAAACATTTCTGGACGTTTTTCAATGGCAAAAATCAATGAATATTGTAAATGCACAAACAGTAATATCTCCACATTGCAAGGTGCAATTCTGAAATTTTTTGCTTTTTCCTGCTAATCCTAGCATGATAACGAAGATTCAAAGAGAGTGAGATCCCAGCTCCTTTCATTCAGTCAGTAGCTTCAAACATTTCTGGACGTTTTTCAATGGCAAAAATCAATGAATATTGTAAATGCACAAACAGTAATATCTCCACATTGCAAGGTGCAATTCTGAAATTTTTTGCTTTTTCCTGCTAATCCTAGCAGGATAAAGAAGATTCAAAGAGAGTGAGATGCCAGCTCCTTTCATTCAGTCAGTAGCTTCAAACATTTCTGGACGTTTTTCAATGGCAAAAATCAATGAATATTGTAAATGCACAAACAGTAATATCTCCACATTGCAAGGTGCAATTCTGAAATTTTTTGCTTTTTCCTGTTAATCCTAGCATGATAAAGAAGATTCAAAGAGAGTGAGATGCCAGCTCCTTTCATTCAGTCAGTAGCTTCAAACATTTCTGGTATATGAATAACGATGTTTTTCAATGGCAAAAATCAATGAATATTGTAAATGCACAAACAGTAATATCTCCACATTGCAAGGTGCAATTCTGAAATTTTTTGCTTTTTCCTGCTAATCCTAGCAGGATAAAGAAGATTCAAAGAGAGTGAGATGCCAGCTCCTTTCATTCAGTCAGTAGCTTCAAACATTTCTGGTATATGAAAAACATGTTTTTCAATGGCAAAAATCAATGAATATTGTAAATGCACAAACAGTAATATCTCCACATTGCAAGGTGCAATTCTGAAATTTTTTGCTTTTTCCTGCTAATCCTAGCATGATAAAGAAGATTCAAAGAGAGTGAGATGCCAGCTCCTTTCATTCAGTCAGTAGCTTCATACATTTCTGGTATATGAAAAACATGTTTTTCAATGGCAAAAATCAATGAATATTGTAAATGCACAAACAGTAATATCTCCACATTGCAAGGTGCAATTCTGAAATTTTTTGCTTTTTCCTGCCAATCCTAGCATGATAAAGAAGATTCAAAGAGAGTGAGATGCCAGCTCCTTTCATTCAGTCAGTAGCTTCAAACATTTCTGGACGTTTTTCAATGGCAAAAATCAATGAATATTGTAAATGCACAAACAGTAATATCTCCACATTGCAAGGTGCAATTCTGAAATTTTTTGCTTTTTCCTGCTAATCCTAGCAGGATAAAGATTCAAAGAGAGTGAGATGCCAGCTCCTTTCATTCAGTCAGTAGCTTCAAACATTTCTGGTATATGAAAAACATGTTTTTCAATGGCAAAAATCAATGAATATTGTAAATGCACAAACAGTAATATCTCCACATTGCAAGGTGCAATTCTGAAATTTTTTGCTTTTTCCTGCTAATCCTAGCATGATAAAGAAGATTCAAAGAGAGTGAGATGCCAGCTCCTTTCATTCAGTCAGTAGCTTCAAACATTTCTGGTATATGAAAAACATGTTTTTCAATGGCAAAAATCAATGAATATTGTAAATGCACAAACAGTAATATCTCCACATTGCAAGGTGCAATTCTGAAATTTTTTGCTTTTTCCTGCTAATCCTAGCATGATAAAGAAGATTCAAAGAGAGTGAGATGCCAGCTCCTTTCATTCAGTCAGTAGCTTCAAACATTTCTGGACGTTTTTCAATGGCAAAAATCAATGAATATTGTAAATGCACAAACAGTAATATCTCCACATTGCAAGGTGCAATTCTGAATTTTTTTGCTTTTTCCTGCTAATCCTAGCAGGATAAAAAAGATTCAAAGAGAGTGAGATGCCAGCTCCTTTCATTCAGTCAGTAGCTTCAAACAATTCTGGTATATGAAAAACATGTTTTTCAATGGCAAAAATCAATGAATATTGTAAATGCACAAACAGTAATATCTCCACATTGCAAGGTGCAATTCTGAAATTTTTTGCTTTTTCCTGCTAATCCTAGCAGGATAAAGAAGATTCAAAGAGAGTGAGATGCCAGCTCCTTTCAGTCAGTAGCTTCAAACATTTCTGGACGTTTTTCAATGGCAAAAATCAATGAATATTGTAAATGCACAAACAGTAATATCTCCACATTGCAAGGTGCAATTCTGAAATTTTTTGCTTTTTCCTGCTAATCCTAGCATGATAAAGAAGATTCAAAGAGAGTGAGATGCCAGCTCCTTTCATTCAGTCAGTAGCTTCAAACATTTCTGGACGTTTTTCAATGGCAAAAATCAATGAATATTGTAAATGCACAAACAGTAATATCTCCACATTGCAAGGTGCAATTCTGAAATTTTTTGCTTTTTCCTGCTAATCCTAGCAGGATAAAGAAGATTCAAAGAGAGTGAGATGCCAGCTCCTTTCATTCAGTCAGTAGCTTCAAACATTTCTGGTATATGAAAAACATGTTTTTCAATGGCAAAAATCAATGAATATTGTAAATGCACAAACAGTAATATCTCCACATTGCAAGGTGCAATTCTGAAATTTTTTGCTTTTTCCTGCTAATCCTAGCATGATAAAGAAGATTCAAAGAGAGTGAGATGCCAGCTCCTTTCATTCAGTCAGTAGCTTCAAACATTTCTGGTATATGAAAAACATGTTTTTCAATGGCAAAAATCAATGAATATTGTAAATGCACAAACAGTAATATCTCCACATTGCAAGGTGCAATTATGAAATTTTTTGCTTTTTCCTGCTAATCCTAGCATGATAAAGAAGATTCAAAGAGAGTGAGATGCCAGCTCCTTTCATTCAGTCAGTAGCTTCAAACATTTCTGGACGTTTTTCAATGGCAAAAATCAATGAATATTGTAAATGCACAAACAGTAATATCTCCACATTGCAAGGTGTAATTCTGAAATTTTTTGCTTTTTCCTGCTAATCCTAGCATGATAACGAAGATTCAAAGAGAGTGAGATGCCAGCTCCTTTCATTCAGTCAGTAGCTTCAAACATTTCTGGACGTTTTTCAATGGCAAAAATCAATGAATATTGTAAATGCACAAACAGTAATATCTCCACATTGCAAGGTGCAATTCTGAAATTTTTTGCTTTTTCCTGCTAATCCTAGCAGGATAAAGAAGATTCAAAGAGAGTGAGATGCCAGCTCCTTTCATTCAGTCAGTAGCTTCAAACATTTCTGGACGTTTTTCAATGGCAAAAATCAATGAATATTGTAAATGCACAAACAGTAATATCTCCACATTGCAAGGTGCAATTCTGAAATTTTTTGCTTTTTCCTGTTAATCCTAGCATGATAAAGAAGATTCAAAGAGAGTGAGATGCCAGCTCCTTTCATTCAGTCAGTAGCTTCAAACATTTCTGGTATATGAATAACATGATGTTTTTCAATGGCAAAAATCAATGAATATTGTAAATGCACAAACAGTAATATCTCCACATTGCAAGGTGCAATTCTGAAATTTTTTGCTTTTTCCTGCTAATCCTAGCATGATAACGAAGATTCAAAGAGAGTGAGATCCCAGCTCCTTTCATTCAGTCAGTAGCTTCAAACATTTCTGGACGTTTTTCAATGGCAAAAATCAATGAATATTGTAAATGCACAAACAGTAATATCTCCACATTGCAAGGTGCAATTCTGAAATTTTTTGCTTTTTCCTGCTAATCCTAGCAGGATAAAGAAGATTCAAAGAGAGTGAGATGCCAGCTCCTTTCATTCAGTCAGTAGCTTCAAACATTTCTGGACGTTTTTCAATGGCAAAAATCAATGAATATTGTAAATGCACAAACAGTAATATCTCCACATTGCAAGGTGCAATTCTGAAATTTTTTGCTTTTTCCTGTTAATCCTAGCATGATAAAGAAGATTCAAAGAGAGTGAGATGCCAGCTCCTTTCATTCAGTCAGTAGCTTCAAACATTTCTGGTATATGAATAACGATGTTTTTCAATGGCAAAAATCAATGAATATTGTAAATGCACAAACAGTAATATCTCCACATTGCAAGGTGCAATTCTGAAATTTTTTGCTTTTTCCTGCTAATCCTAGCAGGATAAAGAAGATTCAAAGAGAGTGAGATGCCAGCTCCTTTCATTCAGTCAGTAGCTTCAAACATTTCTGGTATATGAAAAACATGTTTTTCAATGGCAAAAATCAATGAATATTGTAAATGCACAAACAGTAATATCTCCACATTGCAAGGTGCAATTCTGAAATTTTTTGCTTTTTCCTGCTAATCCTAGCATGATAAAGAAGATTCAAAGAGAGTGAGATGCCAGCTCCTTTCATTCAGTCAGTAGCTTCAAACATTTCTGGTATATGAAAAACATGTTTTTCAATGGCAAAAATCAATGAATATTGTAAATGCACAAACAGTAATATCTCCACATTGCAAGGTGCAATTCTGAAATTTTTTGCTTTTTCCTGCCAATCCTAGCATGATAAAGAAGATTCAAAGAGAGTGAGATGCCAGCTCCTTTCATTCAGTCAGTAGCTTCAAACATTTCTGGACGTTTTTCAATGGCAAAAATCAATGAATATTGTAAATGCACAAACAGTAATATCTCCACATTGCAAGGTGCAATTCTGAAATTTTTTGCTTTTTCCTGCTAATCCTAGCAGGATAAAGATTCAAAGAGAGTGAGATGCCAGCTCCTTTCATTCAGTCAGTAGCTTCAAACATTTCTGGTATATGAAAAACATGTTTTTCAATGGCAAAAATCAATGAAAATTGTAAATGCACAAACAGTAATATCTCCACATTGCAAGGTGCAATTCTGAAATTTTTTGCTTTTTCCTGCTAATCCTAGCATGATAAAGAAGATTCAAAGAGAGTGAGATGCCAGCTCCTTTCATTCAGTCAGTAGCTTCAAACATTTCTGGTATATGAAAAACATGTTTTTCAATGGCAAAAATCAATGAATATTGTAAATGCACAAACAGTAATATCTCCACATTGCAAGGTGCAATTCTGAAATTTTTTGCTTTTTCCTGCTAATCCTAGCATGATAAAGAAGATTCAAAGAGAGTGAGATGCCAGCTCCTTTCATTCAGTCAGTAGCTTCAAACATTTCTGGACGTTTTTCAATGGCAAAAATCAATGAATATTGTAAATGCACAAACAGTAATATCTCCACATTGCAAGGTGCAATTCTGAATTTTTTTGCTTTTTCCTGCTAATCCTAGCAGGATAAAGAAGATTCAAAGAGAGTGAGATGCCAGCTCCTTTCATTCAGTCGGTAGCTTCAAACATTTCTGGTATATGAAAAACATGTTTTTCAATGGCAAAAATCAATGAATATTGTAAATGCACAAACAGTAATATCTCCACATTGCAAGGTGCAATTCTGAAATTTTTTGCTTTTTCCTGCTAATCCTAGCATGATAAAGAAGATTCAAAGAGAGTGAGATGCCAGCTCCTTTCATTCAGTCAGTAGCTTCAAACATTTCTGGACGTTTTTCAATGGCAAAAATCAATGAATATTGTAAATGCACAAACAGTAATATCTCCACATTGCAAGGTGCAATTCTGAAATTTTTTGCTTTTTCCTGTTAATCCTAGCATGATAAAGAAGATTCAAAGAGAGTGAGATGCCAGCTCCTTTCATTCAGTCAGTAGCTTCAAACATTTCTGGTATATGAATAACGATGTTTTTCAATGGCAAAAATCAATGAATATTGTAAATGCACAAACAGTAATATCTCCACATTGCAAGGTGCAATTCTGAAATTTTTTGCTTTTTCCTGCTAATCCTAGCAGGATAAAGAAGATTCAAAGAGAGTGAGATGCCAGCTCCTTTCATTCAGTCAGTAGCTTCAAACATTTCTGGTATATGAAAAACATGTTTTTCAATGGCAAAAATCAATGAATATTGTAAATGCACAAACAGTAATATCTCCACATTGCAAGGTGCAATTCTGAAATTTTTTGCTTTTTCCTGCTAATCCTAGCATGATAAAGAAGATTCAAAGAGAGTGAGATGCCAGCTCCTTTCATTCAGTCAGTAGCTTCAAACATTTCTGGTATATGAAAAACATGTTTTTCAATGGCAAAAATCAATGAATATTGTAAATGCACAAACAGTAATATCTCCACATTGCAAGGTGCAATTCTGAAATTTTTTGCTTTTTCCTGCCAATCCTAGCATGATAAAGAAGATTCAAAGAGAGTGAGATGCCAGCTCCTTTCATTCAGTCAGTAGCTTCAAACATTTCTGGACGTTTTTCAATGGCAAAAATCAATGAATATTGTAAATGCACAAACAGTAATATCTCCACATTGCAAGGTGCAATTCTGAAATTTTTTGCTTTTTCCTGCTAATCCTAGCAGGATAAAGATTCAAAGAGAGTGAGATGCCAGCTCCTTTCATTCAGTCAGTAGCTTCAAACATTTCTGGTATATGAAAAACATGTTTTTCAATGGCAAAAATCAATGAATATTGTAAATGCACAAACAGTAATATCTCCACATTGCAAGGTGCAATTCTGAAATTTTTTGCTTTTTCCTGCTAATCCTAGCATGATAAAGAAGATTCAAAGAGAGTGAGATGCCAGCTCCTTTCATTCAGTCAGTAGCTTCAAACATTTCTGGTATATGAAAAACATGTTTTTCAATGGCAAAAATCAATGAATATTGTAAATGCACAAACAGTAATATCTCCACATTGCAAGGTGCAATTCTGAAATTTTTTGCTTTTTCCTGCTAATCCTAGCATGATAAAGAAGATTCAAAGAGAGTGAGATGCCAGCTCCTTTCATTCAGTCAGTAGCTTCAAACATTTCTGGACGTTTTTCAATGGCAAAAATCAATGAATATTGTAAATGCACAAACAGTAATATCTCCACATTGCAAGGTGCAATTCTGAATTTTTTTGCTTTTTCCTGCTAATCCTAGCAGGATAAAGAAGATTCAAAGAGAGTGAGATGCCAGCTCCTTTCATTCAGTCAGTAGCTTCAAACAATTCTGGTATATGAAAAACATGTTTTTCAATGGCAAAAATCAATGAATATTGTAAATGCACAAACAGTAATATCTCCACATTGCAAGGTGCAATTCTGAAATTTTTTGCTTTTTCCTGCTAATCCTAGCAGGATAAAGAAGATTCAAAGAGAGTGAGATGCCAGCTCCTTTCAGTCAGTAGCTTCAAACATTTCTGGACGTTTTTCAATGGCAAAAATCAATGAATATTGTAAATGCACAAACAGTAATATCTCCACATTGCAAGGTGCAATTCTGAAATTTTTTGCTTTTTCCTGCTAATCCTAGCATGATAAAGAAGATTCAAAGAGAGTGAGATGCCAGCTCCTTTCATTCAGTCAGTAGCTTCAAACATTTCTGGACGTTTTTCAATGGCAAAAATCAATGAATATTGTAAATGCACAAACAGTAATATCTCCACATTGCAAGGTGCAATTCTGAAATTTTTTGCTTTTTCCTGCTAATCCTAGCAGGATAAAGAAGATTCAAAGAGAGTGAGATGCCAGCTCCTTTCATTCAGTCAGTAGCTTCAAACATTTCTGGTATATGAAAAACATGTTTTTCAATGGCAAAAATCAATGAATATTGTAAATGCACAAACAGTAATATCTCCACATTGCAAGGTGCAATTCTGAAATTTTTTGCTTTTTCCTGCTAATCCTAGCATGATAAAGAAGATTCAAAGAGAGTGAGATGCCAGCTCCTTTCATTCAGTCAGTAGCTTCAAACATTTCTGGTATATGAAAAACATGTTTTTCAATGGCAAAAATCAATGAATATTGTAAATGCACAAACAGTAATATCTCCACATTGCAAGGTGCAATTCTGAAATTTTTTGCTTTTTCCTGCTAATCCTAGCATGATAAAGAAGATTCAAAGAGAGTGAGATGCCAGCTCCTTTCATTCAGTCAGTAGCTTCAAACATTTCTGGACGTTTTTCAATGGCAAAAATCAATGAATATTGTAAATGCACAAACAGTAATATCTCCACATTGCAAGGTGCAATTCTGAAATTTTTTGCTTTTTCCTGCTAATCCTAGCATGATAACGAAGATTCAAAGAGAGTGAGATGCCAGCTCCTTTCATTCAGTCAGTAGCTTCAAACATTTCTGGACGTTTTTCAATGGCAAAAATCAATGAATATTGTAAATGCACAAACAGTAATATCTCCACATTGCAAGGTGCAATTCTGAAATTTTTTGCTTTTTCCTGCTAATCCTAGCAGGATAAAGAAGATTCAAAGAGAGTGAGATGCCAGCTCCTTTCATTCAGTCAGTAGCTTCAAACATTTCTGGACGTTTTTCAATGGCAAAAATCAATGAATATTGTAAATGCACAAACAGTAATATCTCCACATTGCAAGGTGCAATTCTGAAATTTTTTGCTTTTTCCTGTTAATCCTAGCATGATAAAGAAGATTCAAAGAGAGTGAGATGCCAGCTCCTTTCATTCAGTCAGTAGCTTCAAACATTTCTGGTATATGAATAACATGATGTTTTTCAATGGCAAAAATCAATGAATATTGTAAATGCACAAACAGTAATATCTCCACATTGCAAGGTGCAATTCTGAAATTTTTTGCTTTTTCCTGCTAATCCTAGCATGATAACGAAGATTCAAAGAGAGTGAGATGCCAGCTCCTTTCATTCAGTCAGTAGCTTCAAACATTTCTGGACGTTTTTCAATGGCAAAAATCAATGAATATTGTAAATGCACAAACAGTAATATCTCCACATTGCAAGGTGCAATTCTGAAATTTTTTGCTTTTTCCTGCTAATCCTAGCAGGATAAAGAAGATTCAAAGAGAGTGAGATGCCAGCTCCTTTCATTCAGTCAGTAGCTTCAAACATTTCTGGACGTTTTTCAATGGCAAAAATCAATGAATATTGTAAATGCACAAACAGTAATATCTCCACATTGCAAGGTGCAATTCTGAAATTTTTTGCTTTTTCCTGTTAATCCTAGCATGATAAAGAAGATTCAAAGAGAGTGAGATGCCAGCTCCTTTCATTCAGTCAGTAGCTTCAAACATTTCTGGTATATGAATAACGATGTTTTTCAATGGCAAAAATCAATGAATATTGTAAATGCACAAACAGTAATATCTCCACATTGCAAGGTGCAATTCTGAAATTTTTTGCTTTTTCCTGCTAATCCTAGCATGATAACGAAGATTCAAAGAGAGTGAGATGCCAGCTCCTTTCATTCAGTCAGTAGCTTCAAACATTTCTGGACGTTTTTCAATGGCAAAAATCAATGAATATTGTAAATGCACAAACAGTAATATCTCCACATTGCAAGGTGCAATTCTGAAATTTTTTGCTTTTTCCTGCTAATCCTAGCAGGATAAAGAAGATTCAAAGAGAGTGAGATGCCAGCTCCTTTCATTCAGTCAGTAGCTTCAAACATTTCTGGACGTTTTTCAATGGCAAAAATCAATGAATATTGTAAATGCACAAACAGTAATATCTCCACATTGCAAGGTGCAATTCTGAAATTTTTTGCTTTTTCCTGTTAATCCTAGCATGATAAAGAAGATTCAAAGAGAGTGAGATGCCAGCTCCTTTCATTCAGTCAGTAGCTTCAAACATTTCTGGTATATGAATAACGATGTTTTTCAATGGCAAAAATCAATGAATATTGTAAATGCACAAACAGTAATATCTCCACATTGCAAGGTGCAATTCTGAAATTTTTTGCTTTTTCCTGCTAATCCTAGCAGGATAAAGAAGATTCAAAGAGAGTGAGATGCCAGCTCCTTTCATTCAGTCAGTAGCTTCAAACATTTCTGGTATATGAAAAACATGTTTTTCAATGGCAAAAATCAATGAATATTGTAAATGCACAAACAGTAATATCTCCACATTGCAAGGTGCAATTCTGAAATTTTTTGCTTTTTCCTGCTAATCCTAGCATGATAAAGAAGATTCAAAGAGAGTGAGATGCCAGCTCCTTTCATTCAGTCAGTAGCTTCAAACATTTCTGGTATATGAAAAACATGTTTTTCAATGGCAAAAATCAATGAATATTGTAAATGCACAAACAGTAATATCTCCACATTGCAAGGTGCAATTCTGAAATTTTTTGCTTTTTCCTGCCAATCCTAGCATGATAAAGAAGATTCAAAGAGAGTGAGATGCCAGCTCCTTTCATTCAGTCAGTAGCTTCAAACATTTCTGGACGTTTTTCAATGGCAAAAATCAATGAATATTGTAAATGCACAAACAGTAATATCTCCACATTGCAAGGTGCAATTCTGAAATTTTTTGCTTTTTCCTGCTAATCCTAGCAGGATAAAGATTCAAAGAGAGTGAGATGCCAGCTCCTTTCATTCAGTCAGTAGCTTCAAACATTTCTGGTATAGGAAAAACATGTTTTTCAATGGCAAAAATCAATGAATATTGTAAATGCACAAACAGTAATATCTCCACATTGCAAGGTGCAATTCTGAAATTTTTTGCTTTTTCCTGCTAATCCTAGCATGATAAAGAAGATTCAAAGAGAGTGAGATGCCAGCTCCTTTCATTCAGTCAGTAGCTTCAAACATTTCTGGTATATGAAAAACATGTTTTTCAATGGCAAAAATCAATGAATATTGTAAATGCACAAACAGTAATATCTCCACATTGCAAGGTGCAATTCTGAAATTTTTTGCTTTTTCCTGCTAATCCTAGCATGATAAAGAAGATTCAAAGAGAGTGAGATGCCAGCTCCTTTCATTCAGTCAGTAGCTTCAAACATTTCTGGACGTTTTTCAATGGCAAAAATCAATGAATATTGTAAATGCACAAACAGTAATATCTCCACATTGCAAGGTGCAATTCTGAATTTTTTTGCTTTTTCCTGCTAATCCTAGCAGGATAAAGAAGATTCAAAGAGAGTGAGATGCCAGCTCCTTTCATTCAGTCGGTAGCTTCAAACATTTCTGGTATATGAAAAACATGTTTTTCAATGGCAAAAATCAATGAATATTGTAAATGCACAAACAGTAATATCTCCACATTGCAAGGTGCAATTCTGAAATTTTTTGCTTTTTCCTGCTAATCCTAGCATGATAAAGAAGATTCAAAGAGAGTGAGATGCCAGCTCCTTTCATTCAGTCAGTAGCTTCAAACATTTCTGGTATATGAAAAACGTTTTTCAATGGCAAAAATCAATGAATATTGTAAATGCACAAACAGTAATATCTCCACATTGCAAGGTGCAATTCTGAAATTTTTTGCTTTTTCCTGCTAATCCTAGCATGATAAAGAAGATTCAAAGAGAGTGAGATGCCAGCTCCTTTCATTCAGTCAGTAGCTTCAAACATTTCTGGACGTTTTTCAATGGCAAAAATCAATGAATATTGTAAATGCACAAACAGTAATATCTCCACATTGCAAGGTGCAATTCTGAAATTTTTTGCTTTTTCCTGCTAATCCTAGCAGGATAAAGAAGATTCAAAGAGAGTGAGATGCCAGCTCCTTTCATTCAGTCAGTAGCTTCAAACATTTCTGGACGTTTTTCAATGGCAAAAATCAATGAATATTGTAAATGCACAAACAGTAATATCTCCACATTGCAAGGTGCAATTCTGAAATTTTTTGCTTTTTCCTGCTAATCCTAGCATGATAACGAAGATTCAAAGAGAGTGAGATGCCAGCTCCTTTCATTCAGTCAGTAGCTTCAAACATTTCTGGACGTTTTTCAATGGCAAAAATCAATGAATATTGTAAATGCACAAACAGTAATATCTCCACATTGCAAGGTGCAATTCTGAAATTTTTTGCTTTTTCCTGCTAATCCTAGCAGGATAAAGAAGATTCAAAGAGAGTGAGATGCCAGCTCCTTTCATTCAGTCAGTAGCTTCAAACATTTCTGGTATATGAAAAACATGTTTTTCAATGGCAAAAATCAATGAATATTGTAAATGCACAAACAGTAATATCTCCACATTGCAAGGTGCAATTCTGAAATTTTTTGCTTTTTCCTGCTAATCCTAGCAAGATAAAGAAGATTCAAAGAGAGTGAGATGCCAGCTCCTTTCATTCAGTCAGTAGCTTCAAACATTTCTGGTATATGAAAAACATGTTTTTCAATGGCAAAAATCAATGAATATTGTAAATGCACAAACAGTAATATCTCCACATTGCAAGGTGCAATTCTGAAATTTTTTGCTTTTTCCTGCTAATCCTAGCATGATAAAGAAGATTCAAAGAGAGTGAGATGCCAGCTCCTTTCATTCAGTCAGTAGCTTCAAACATTTCTGGACGTTTTTCAATGGCAAAAATCAATGAATATTGTAAATGCACAAACAGTAATATCTCCACATTGCAAGGTGCAATTCTGAAATTTTTTGCTTTTTCCTGCTAATCCTAGCATGATAACGAAGATTCAAAGAGAGTGAGATGCCAGCTCCTTTCATTCAGTCAGTAGCTTCAAACATTTCTGGACGTTTTTCAATGGCAAAAATCAATGAATATTGTAAATGCACAAACAGTAATATCTCCACATTGCAAGGTGCAATTCTGAAATTTTTTACTTTTTCCTGCTAATCCTAGCAGGATAAAGAAGATTCAAAGAGAGTGAGATGCCAGCTCCTTTCATTCAGTCAGTAGCTTCAAACATTTCTGGACGTTTTTCAATGGCAAAAATCAATGAATATTGTAAATGCACAAACAGTAATATCTCCACATTGCAAGGTGCAATTCTGAAATTTTTTGCTTTTTCCTGTTAATCCTAGCATGATAAAGAAGATTCAAAGAGAGTGAGATGCCAGCTCCTTTCATTCAGTCAGTAGCTTCAAACATTTCTGGTATATGAATAACGATGTTTTTCAATGGCAAAAATCAATGAATATTGTAAATGCACAAACAGTAATATCTCCACATTGCAAGGTGCAATTCTGAAATTTTTTGCTTTTTCCTGCTAATCCTAGCAGGATAAAGAAGATTCAAAGAGAGTGAGATGCCAGCTCCTTTCATTCAGTCAGTAGCTTCAAACATTTCTGGTATATGAAAAACATGTTTTTCAATGGCAAAAATCAATGAATATTGTAAATGCACAAACAGTAATATCTCCACATTGCAAGGTGCAATTCTGAAATTTTTTGCTTTTTCCTGCTAATCCTAGCATGATAAAGAAGATTCAAAGAGAGTGAGATGCCAGCTCCTTTCATTCAGTCAGTAGCTTCAAACATTTCTGGTATATGAAAAACATGTTTTTCAATGGCAAAAATCAATGAATATTGTAAATGCACAAACAGTAATATCTCCACATTGCAAGGTGCAATTCTGAAATTTTTTGCTTTTTCCTGCCAATCCTAGCATGATAAAGAAGATTCAAAGAGAGTGAGATGCCAGCTCCTTTCATTCAGTCAGTAGCTTCAAACATTTCTGGACGTTTTTCAATGGCAAAAATCAATGAATATTGTAAATGCACAAACAGTAATATCTCCACATTGCAAGGTGCAATTCTGAAATTTTTTGCTTTTTCCTGCTAATCCTAGCAGGATAAAGATTCAAAGAGAGTGAGATGCCAGCTCCTTTTATTCAGTCAGTAGCTTCAAACATTTCTGGTATATGAAAAACATGTTTTTCAATGGCAAAAATCAATGAATATTGTAAATGCACAAACAGTAATATCTCCACATTGCAAGGTGCAATTCTGAAATTTTTTGCTTTTTCCTGCTAATCCTAGCATGATAAAGAAGATTCAAAGAGAGTGAGATGCCAGCTCCTTTCATTCAGTCAGTAGCTTCAAACATTTCTGGTATATGAAAAACATGTTTTTCAATGGCAAAAATCAATGAATATTGTAAATGCACAAACAGTAATATCTCCACATTGCAAGGTGCAATTCTGAAATTTTTTGCTTTTTCCTGCTAATCCTAGCATGATAAAGAAGATTCAAAGAGAGTGAGATGCCAGCTCCTTTCATTCAGTCAGTAGCTTCAAACATTTCTGGACGTTTTTCAATGGCAAAAATCAATGAATATTGTAAATGCACAAACAGTAATATCTCCACATTGCAAGGTGCAATTCTGAATTTTTTTGCTTTTTCCTGCTAATCCTAGCAGGATAAAGAAGATTCAAAGAGAGTGAGATGCCAGCTCCTTTCATTCAGTCGGTAGCTTCAAACATTTCTGGTATATGAAAAACATGTTTTTCAATGGCAAAAATCAATGAATATTGTAAATGCACAAACAGTAATATCTCCACATTGCAAGGTGCAATTCTGAAATTTTTTGCTTTTTCCTGCTAATCCTAGCATGATAAAGAAGATTCAAAGAGAGTGAGATGCCAGCTCCTTTCATTCAGTCAGTAGCTTCAAACATTTCTGGTATATGAAAAACGTTTTTCAATGGCAAAAATCAATGAATATTGTAAATGCACAAACAGTAATATCTCCACATTGCAAGGTGCAATTCTGAAATTTTTTGCTTTTTCCTGCTAATCCTAGCATGATAAAGAAGATTCAAAGAGAGTGAGATGCCAGCTCCTTTCATTCAGTCAGTAGCTTCAAACATTTCTGGACGTTTTTCAATGGCAAAAATCAATGAATATTGTAAATGCACAAACAGTAATATCTCCACATTGCAAGGTGCAATTCTGAAATTTTTTGCTTTTTCCTGCTAATCCTAGCAGGATAAAGAAGATTCAAAGAGAGTGAGATGCCAGCTCCTTTCATTCAGTCAGTAGCTTCAAACATTTCTGGACGTTTTTCAATGGCAAAAATCAATGAATATTGTAAATGCACAAACAGTAATATCTCCACATTGCAAGGTGCAATTCTGAAATTTTTTGCTTTTTCCTGCTAATCCTAGCATGATAAAGAAGATTCAAAGAGAGTGAGATGCCAGCTCCTTTCATTCAGTCAGTAGCTTCAAACATTTCTGGACGTTTTTCAATGGCAAAAATCAATGAATATTGTAAATGCACAAACAGTAATATCTCCACATTGCAAGGTGCAATTCTGAAATTTTTTGCTTTTTCCTGCTAATCCTAGCAGGATAAAGAAGATTCAAAGAGAGTGAGATGCCAGCTCCTTTCATTCAGTCAGTAGCTTCAAACATTTCTGGTATATGAAAAACATGTTTTTCAATGGCAAAAATCAATGAATATTGTAAATGCACAAACAGTAATATCTCCACATTGCAAGGTGCAATTCTGAAATTTTTTGCTTTTTCCTGCTAATCCTAGCAAGATAAAGAAGATTCAAAGAGAGTGAGATGCCAGCTCCTTTCATTCAGTCAGTAGCTTCAAACATTTCTGGTATATGAAAAACATGTTTTTCAATGGCAAAAATCAATGAATATTGTAAATGCACAAACAGTAATATCTCCACATTGCAAGGTGCAATTCTGAAATTTTTTGCTTTTTCCTGCTAATCCTAGCATGATAAAGAAGATTCAAAGAGAGTGAGATGCCAGCTCCTTTCATTCAGTCAGTAGCTTCAAACATTTCTGGTATATGAAAAACGTTTTTCAATGGCAAAAATCAATGAATATTGTAAATGCACAAACAGTAATATCTCCACATTGCAAGGTGCAATTCTGAAATTTTTTGCTTTTTCCTGCTAATCCTAGCAGGATAAAGAAGATTCAAAGAGAGTGAGATGCCAGCTCCTTTCATTCAGTCAGTAGCTTCAAACATTTCTGGACGTTTTTCAATGGCAAAAATCAATGAATATTGTAAATGCACAAACAGTAATATCTCCACATTGCAAGGTGCAATTCTGAAATTTTTTGCTTTTTCCTGCTAATCCTAGCAGGATAAAGAAGATTCAAAGAGAGTGAGATGCCAGCTCCTTTCATTCAGTCAGTAGCTTCAAACATTTCTGGACGTTTTTCAATGGCAAAAATCAATGAATATTGTAAATGCACAAACAGTAATATCTCCACATTGCAAGGTGCAATTCTGAAATTTTTTGCTTTTTCCTGCTAATCCTAGCATGATAAAGAAGATTCAAAGAGAGTGAGATGCCAGCTCCTTTCATTCAGTCAGTAGCTTCAAACATTTCTGGACGTTTTTCAATGGCAAAAATCAATGAATATTGTAAATGCACAAACAGTAATATCTCCACATTGCAAGGTGCAATTCTGAAATTTTTTGCTTTTTCCTGCTAATCCTAGCAGGATAAAGAAGATTCAAAGAGAGTGAGATGCCAGCTCCTTTCATTCAGTCAGTAGCTTCAAACATTTCTGGTATATGAAAAACATGTTTTTCAATGGCAAAAATCAATGAATATTGTAAATGCACAAACAGTAATATCTCCACATTGCAAGGTGCAATTCTGAAATTTTTTGCTTTTTCCTGCTAATCCTAGCAAGATAAAGAAGATTCAAAGAGAGTGAGATGCCAGCTCCTTTCATTCAGTCAGTAGCTTCAAACATTTCTGGTATATGAAAAACATGTTTTTCAATGGCAAAAATCAATGAATATTGTAAATGCACAAACAGTAATATCTCCACATTGCAAGGTGCAATTCTGAAATTTTTTGCTTTTTCCTGCTAATCCTAGCATGATAAAGAAGATTCAAAGAGAGTGAGATGCCAGCTCCTTTCATTCAGTCAGTAGCTTCAAACATTTCTGGACGTTTTTCAATGGCAAAAATCAATGAATATTGTAAATGCACAAACAGTAATATCTCCACATTGCAAGGTGCAATTCTGAAATTTTTTGCTTTTTCCTGCTAATCCTAGCATGATAACGAAGATTCAAAGAGAGTGAGATGCCAGCTCCTTTCATTCAGTCAGTAGCTTCAAACATTTCTGGACGTTTTTCAATGGCAAAAATCAATGAATATTGTAAATGCACAAACAGTAATATCTCCACATTGCAAAGTGCAATTCTGAAATTTTTTGCTTTTTCCTGCTAATCCTAGCAGGATAAAGAAGATTCAAAGAGAGTGAGATGCCAGCTCCTTTCATTCAGTCAGTAGCTTCAAACATTTCTGGTATATGAAAAACATGTTTTTCAATGGCAAAAATCAATGAATATTGTAAATGCACAAACAGTAATATCTCCACATTGCAAGGTGCAATTCTGAAATTTTTTGCTTTTTCCTGCTAATCCTAGCATGATAAAGAAGATTCAAAGAGAGTGAGATGCCAGCTCCTTTCATTCAGTCAGTAGCTTCAAACATTTCTGGTATATGAAAAACATGTTTTTCAATGGCAAAAATCAATGAATATTGTAAATGCACAAACAGTAATATCTCCACATTGCAAGGTGCAATTCTGAAATTTTTTGCTTTTTCCTGCTAATCCTAGCATGATAAAGAAGATTCAAAGAGAGTGAGATGCCAGCTCCTTTCATTCAGTCAGTAGCTTCAAACATTTCTGGACGTTTTTCAATGGCAAAAATCAATGAATATTGTAAATGCACAAACAGTAATATCTCCACATTGCAAGGTGCAATTCTGAAATTTTTTGCTTTTTCCTGCTAATCCTAGCATGATAACGAAGATTCAAAGAGAGTGAGATCCCAGCTCCTTTCATTCAGTCAGTAGCTTCAAACATTTCTGGACGTTTTTCAATGGCAAAAATCAATGAATATTGTAAATGCACAAACAGTAATATCTCCACATTGCAAGGTGCAATTCTGAAATTTTTTGCTTTTTCCTGCTAATCCTAGCAGGATAAAGAAGATTCAAAGAGAGTGAGATGCCAGCTCCTTTCATTCAGTCAGTAGCTTCAAACATTTCTGGACGTTTTTCAATGGCAAAAATCAATGAATATTGTAAATGCACAAACAGTAATATCTCCACATTGCAAGGTGCAATTCTGAAATTTTTTGCTTTTTCCTGTTAATCCTAGCATGATAAAGAAGATTCAAAGAGAGTGAGATGCCAGCTCCTTTCATTCAGTCAGTAGCTTCAAACATTTCTGGTATATGAATAACGATGTTTTTCAATGGCAAAAATCAATGAATATTGTAAATGCACAAACAGTAATATCTCCACATTGCAAGGTGCAATTCTGAAATTTTTTGCTTTTTCCTGCTAATCCTAGCATGATAAAGAAGATTCAAAGAGAGTGAGATGCCAGCTCCTTTCATTCAGTCAGTAGCTTCAAACATTTCTGGACGTTTTTCAATGGCAAAAATCAATGAATATTGTAAATGCACAAACAGTAATATCTCCACATTGCAAGGTGCAATTCTGAAATTTTTTGCTTTTTCCTGCTAATCCTAGCATGATAACGAAGATTCAAAGAGAGTGAGATGCCAGCTCCTTTCATTCAGTCAGTAGCTTCAAACATTTCTGGACGTTTTTCAATGGCAAAAATCAATGAATATTGTAAATGCACAAACAGTAATATCTCCACATTGCAAGGTGCAATTCTGAAATTTTTTGCTTTTTCCTGCTAATCCTAGCAGGATAAAGAAGATTCAAAGAGAGTGAGATGCCAGCTCCTTTCATTCAGTCAGTAGCTTCAAACATTTCTGGTATATGAAAAACATGTTTTTCAATGGCAAAAATCAATGAATATTGTAAATGCACAAACAGTAATATCTCCACATTGCAAGGTGCAATTCTGAAATTTTTTGCTTTTTCCTGCTAATCCTAGCATGATAAAGAAGATTCAAAGAGAGTGAGATGCCAGCTCCTTTCATTCAGTCAGTAGCTTCAAACATTTCTGGTATATGAAAAACATGTTTTTCAATGGCAAAAATCAATGAATATTGTAAATGCACAAACAGTAATATCTCCACATTGCAAGGTGCAATTCTGAAATTTTTTGCTTTTTCCTGCTAATCCTAGCATGATAAAGAAGATTCAAAGAGAGTGAGATGCCAGCTCCTTTCATTCAGTCAGTAGCTTCAAACATTTCTGGATGTTTTTCAATGGCAAAAATCAATGAATATTGTAAATGCACAAACAGTAATATCTCCACATTGCAAGGTGCAATTCTGAAATTTTTTGCTTTTTCCTGCTAATCCTAGCAGGATAAAGAAGATTCAAAGAGAGTGAGATGCCAGCTCCTTTCATTCAGTCAGTAGCTTCAAACATTTCTGGTATATGAAAAACATGTTTTTCAATGGCAAAAATCAATGAATATTGTAAATGCACAAACAGTAATATCTCCACATTGCAAGGTGCAATTCTGAAATTTTTTGCTTTTTCCTGCTAATCCTAGCATGATAAAGAAGATTCAAAGAGAGTGAGATGCCAGCTCCTTTCATTCAGTCAGTAGCTTCAAACATTTCTGGTATATGAAAAACATGTTTTTCAATGGCAAAAATCAATGAATATTGTAAATGCACAAACAGTAATATCTCCACATTGCAAGGTGCAATTCTGAAATTTTTTGCTTTTTCCTGCCAATCCTAGCATGATAAAGAAGATTCAAAGAGAGTGAGATGCCAGCTCCTTTCATTCAGTCAGTAGCTTCAAACATTTCTGGACGTTTTTCAATGGCAAAAATCAATGAATATTGTAAATGCACAAACAGTAATATCTCCACATTGCAAGGTGCAATTCTGAAATTTTTTGCTTTTTCCTGCTAATCCTAGCAGGATAAAGATTCAAAGAGAGTGAGATGCCAGCTCCTTTTATTCAGTCAGTAGCTTCAAACATTTCTGGTATATGAAAAACATGTTTTTCAATGGCAAAAATCAATGAATATTGTAAATGCACAAACAGTAATATCTCCACATTGCAAGGTGCAATTCTGAAATTTTTTGCTTTTTCCTGCTAATCCTAGCATGATAAAGAAGATTCAAAGAGAGTGAGATGCCAGCTCCTTTCATTCAGTCAGTAGCTTCAAACATTTCTGGTATATGAAAAACATGTTTTTCAATGGCAAAAATCAATGAATATTGTAAATGCACAAACAGTAATATCTCCACATTGCAAGGTGCAATTCTGAAATTTTTTGCTTTTTCCTGCTAATCCTAGCATGATAAAGAAGATTCAAAGAGAGTGAGATGCCAGCTCCTTTCATTCAGTCAGTAGCTTCAAACATTTCTGGACGTTTTTCAATGGCAAAAATCAATGAATATTGTAAATGCACAAACAGTAATATCTCCACATTGCAAGGTGCAATTCTGAATTTTTTTGCTTTTTCCTGCTAATCCTAGCAGGATAAAGAAGATTCAAAGAGAGTGAGATGCCAGCTCCTTTCATTCAGTCGGTAGCTTCAAACATTTCTGGTATATGAAAAACATGTTTTTCAATGGCAAAAATCAATGAATATTGTAAATGCACAAACAGTAATATCTCCACATTGCAAGGTGCAATTCTGAAATTTTTTGCTTTTTCCTGCTAATCCTAGCATGATAAAGAAGATTCAAAGAGAGTGAGATGCCAGCTCCTTTCATTCAGTCAGTAGCTTCAAACATTTCTGGTATATGAAAAACGTTTTTCAATGGCAAAAATCAATGAATATTGTAAATGCACAAACAGTAATATCTCCACATTGCAAGGTGCAATTCTGAAATTTTTTGCTTTTTCCTGCTAATCCTAGCATGATAAAGAAGATTCAAAGAGAGTGAGATGCCAGCTCCTTTCATTCAGTCAGTAGCTTCAAACATTTCTGGACGTTTTTCAATGGCAAAAATCAATGAATATTGTAAATGCACAAACAGTAATATCTCCACATTGCAAGGTGCAATTCTGAAATTTTTTGCTTTTTCCTGCTAATCCTAGCAGGATAAAGAAGATTCAAAGAGAGTGAGATGCCAGCTCCTTTCATTCAGTCAGTAGCTTCAAACATTTCTGGACGTTTTTCAATGGCAAAAATCAATGAATATTGTAAATGCACAAACAGTAATATCTCCACATTGCAAGGTGCAATTCTGAAATTTTTTGCTTTTTCCTGCTAATCCTAGCATGATAAAGAAGATTCAAAGAGAGTGAGATGCCAGCTCCTTTCATTCAGTCAGTAGCTTCAAACATTTCTGGACGTTTTTCAATGGCAAAAATCAATGAATATTGTAAATGCACAAACAGTAATATCTCCACATTGCAAGGTGCAATTCTGAAATTTTTTGCTTTTTCCTGCTAATCCTAGCAGGATAAAGAAGATTCAAAGAGAGTGAGATGCCAGCTCCTTTCATTCAGTCAGTAGCTTCAAACATTTCTGGTATATGAAAAACATGTTTTTCAATGGCAAAAATCAATGAATATTGTAAATGCACAAACAGTAATATCTCCACATTGCAAGGTGCAATTCTGAAATTTTTTGCTTTTTCCTGCTAATCCTAGCAAGATAAAGAAGATTCAAAGAGAGTGAGATGCCAGCTCCTTTCATTCAGTCAGTAGCTTCAAACATTTCTGGTATATGAAAAACATGTTTTTCAATGGCAAAAATCAATGAATATTGTAAATGCACAAACAGTAATATCTCCACATTGCAAGGTGCAATTCTGAAATTTTTTGCTTTTTCCTGCTAATCCTAGCATGATAAAGAAGATTCAAAGAGAGTGAGATGCCAGCTCCTTTCATTCAGTCAGTAGCTTCAAACATTTCTGGTATATGAAAAACGTTTTTCAATGGCAAAAATCAATGAATATTGTAAATGCACAAACAGTAATATCTCCACATTGCAAGGTGCAATTCTGAAATTTTTTGCTTTTTCCTGCTAATCCTAGCAGGATAAAGAAGATTCAAAGAGAGTGAGATGCCAGCTCCTTTCATTCAGTCAGTAGCTTCAAACATTTCTGGACGTTTTTCAATGGCAAAAATCAATGAATATTGTAAATGCACAAACAGTAATATCTCCACATTGCAAGGTGCAATTCTGAAATTTTTTGCTTTTTCCTGCTAATCCTAGCAGGATAAAGAAGATTCAAAGAGAGTGAGATGCCAGCTCCTTTCATTCAGTCAGTAGCTTCAAACATTTCTGGACGTTTTTCAATGGCAAAAATCAATGAATATTGTAAATGCACAAACAGTAATATCTCCACATTGCAAGGTGCAATTCTGAAATTTTTTGCTTTTTCCTGCTAATCCTAGCATGATAAAGAAGATTCAAAGAGAGTGAGATGCCAGCTCCTTTCATTCAGTCAGTAGCTTCAAACATTTCTGGACGTTTTTCAATGGCAAAAATCAATGAATATTGTAAATGCACAAACAGTAATATCTCCACATTGCAAGGTGCAATTCTGAAATTTTTTGCTTTTTCCTGCTAATCCTAGCAGGATAAAGAAGATTCAAAGAGAGTGAGATGCCAGCTCCTTTCATTCAGTCAGTAGCTTCAAACATTTCTGGTATATGAAAAACATGTTTTTCAATGGCAAAAATCAATGAATATTGTAAATGCACAAACAGTAATATCTCCACATTGCAAGGTGCAATTCTGAAATTTTTTGCTTTTTCCTGCTAATCCTAGCAAGATAAAGAAGATTCAAAGAGAGTGAGATGCCAGCTCCTTTCATTCAGTCAGTAGCTTCAAACATTTCTGGTATATGAAAAACATGTTTTTCAATGGCAAAAATCAATGAATATTGTAAATGCACAAACAGTAATATCTCCACATTGCAAGGTGCAATTCTGAAATTTTTTGCTTTTTCCTGCTAATCCTAGCATGATAAAGAAGATTCAAAGAGAGTGAGATGCCAGCTCCTTTCATTCAGTCAGTAGCTTCAAACATTTCTGGACGTTTTTCAATGGCAAAAATCAATGAATATTGTAAATGCACAAACAGTAATATCTCCACATTGCAAGGTGCAATTCTGAAATTTTTTGCTTTTTCCTGCTAATCCTAGCATGATAACGAAGATTCAAAGAGAGTGAGATGCCAGCTCCTTTCATTCAGTCAGTAGCTTCAAACATTTCTGGACGTTTTTCAATGGCAAAAATCAATGAATATTGTAAATGCACAAACAGTAATATCTCCACATTGCAAAGTGCAATTCTGAAATTTTTTGCTTTTTCCTGCTAATCCTAGCAGGATAAAGAAGATTCAAAGAGAGTGAGATGCCAGCTCCTTTCATTCAGTCAGTAGCTTCAAACATTTCTGGTATATGAAAAACATGTTTTTCAATGGCAAAAATCAATGAATATTGTAAATGCACAAACAGTAATATCTCCACATTGCAAGGTGCAATTCTGAAATTTTTTGCTTTTTCCTGCTAATCCTAGCATGATAAAGAAGATTCAAAGAGAGTGAGATGCCAGCTCCTTTCATTCAGTCAGTAGCTTCAAACATTTCTGGTATATGAAAAACATGTTTTTCAATGGCAAAAATCAATGAATATTGTAAATGCACAAACAGTAATATCTCCACATTGCAAGGTGCAATTCTGAAATTTTTTGCTTTTTCCTGCTAATCCTAGCATGATAAAGAAGATTCAAAGAGAGTGAGATGCCAGCTCCTTTCATTCAGTCAGTAGCTTCAAACATTTCTGGACGTTTTTCAATGGCAAAAATCAATGAATATTGTAAATGCACAAACAGTAATATCTCCACATTGCAAGGTGCAATTCTGAAATTTTTTGCTTTTTCCTGCTAATCCTAGCATGATAACGAAGATTCAAAGAGAGTGAGATCCCAGCTCCTTTCATTCAGTCAGTAGCTTCAAACATTTCTGGACGTTTTTCAATGGCAAAAATCAATGAATATTGTAAATGCACAAACAGTAATATCTCCACATTGCAAGGTGCAATTCTGAAATTTTTTGCTTTTTCCTGCTAATCCTAGCAGGATAAAGAAGATTCAAAGAGAGTGAGATGCCAGCTCCTTTCATTCAGTCAGTAGCTTCAAACATTTCTGGACGTTTTTCAATGGCAAAAATCAATGAATATTGTAAATGCACAAACAGTAATATCTCCACATTGCAAGGTGCAATTCTGAAATTTTTTGCTTTTTCCTGTTAATCCTAGCATGATAAAGAAGATTCAAAGAGAGTGAGATGCCAGCTCCTTTCATTCAGTCAGTAGCTTCAAACATTTCTGGTATATGAATAACGATGTTTTTCAATGGCAAAAATCAATGAATATTGTAAATGCACAAACAGTAATATCTCCACATTGCAAGGTGCAATTCTGAAATTTTTTGCTTTTTCCTGCTAATCCTAGCATGATAAAGAAGATTCAAAGAGAGTGAGATGCCAGCTCCTTTCATTCAGTCAGTAGCTTCAAACATTTCTGGACGTTTTTCAATGGCAAAAATCAATGAATATTGTAAATGCACAAACAGTAATATCTCCACATTGCAAGGTGCAATTCTGAAATTTTTTGCTTTTTCCTGCTAATCCTAGCATGATAACGAAGATTCAAAGAGAGTGAGATGCCAGCTCCTTTCATTCAGTCAGTAGCTTCAAACATTTCTGGACGTTTTTCAATGGCAAAAATCAATGAATATTGTAAATGCACAAACAGTAATATCTCCACATTGCAAGGTGCAATTCTGAAATTTTTTGCTTTTTCCTGCTAATCCTAGCAGGATAAAGAAGATTCAAAGAGAGTGAGATGCCAGCTCCTTTCATTCAGTCAGTAGCTTCAAACATTTCTGGTATATGAAAAACATGTTTTTCAATGGCAAAAATCAATGAATATTGTAAATGCACAAACAGTAATATCTCCACATTGCAAGGTGCAATTCTGAAATTTTTTGCTTTTTCCTGCTAATCCTAGCATGATAAAGAAGATTCAAAGAGAGTGAGATGCCAGCTCCTTTCATTCAGTCAGTAGCTTCAAACATTTCTGGTATATGAAAAACATGTTTTTCAATGGCAAAAATCAATGAATATTGTAAATGCACAAACAGTAATATCTCCACATTGCAAGGTGCAATTCTGAAATTTTTTGCTTTTTCCTGCTAATCCTAGCATGATAAAGAAGATTCAAAGAGAGTGAGATGCCAGCTCCTTTCATTCAGTCAGTAGCTTCAAACATTTCTGGATGTTTTTCAATGGCAAAAATCAATGAATATTGTAAATGCACAAACAGTAATATCTCCACATTGCAAGGTGCAATTCTGAAATTTTTTGCTTTTTCCTGCTAATCCTAGCATGATAACGAAGATTCAAAGAGAGTGAGATCCCAGCTCCTTTCATTCAGTCAGTAGCTTCAAACATTTCTGGACGTTTTTCAATGGCAAAAATCAATGAATATTGTAAATGCACAAACAGTAATATCTCCACATTGCAAGGTGCAATTCTGAAATTTTTTGCTTTTTCCTGCTAATCCTAGCAGGATAAAGAAGATTCAAAGAGAGTGAGATGCCAGCTCCTTTCATTCAGTCAGTAGCTTCAAACATTTCTGGACGTTTTTCAATGGCAAAAATCAATGAATATTGTAAATGCACAAACAGTAATATCTCCACATTGCAAGGTGCAATTCTGAAATTTTTTGCTTTTTCCTGTTAATCCTAGCATGATAAAGAAGATTCAAAGAGAGTGAGATGCCAGCTCCTTTCATTCAGTCAGTAGCTTCAAACATTTCTGGTATATGAATAACGATGTTTTTCAATGGCAAAAATCAATGAATATTGTAAATGCACAAACAGTAATATCTCCACATTGCAAGGTGCAATTCTGAAATTTTTTGCTTTTTCCTGCTAATCCTAGCAGGATAAAGAAGATTCAAAGAGAGTGAGATGCCAGCTCCTTTCATTCAGTCAGTAGCTTCAAACATTTCTGGTATATGAAAAACATGTTTTTCAATGGCAAAAATCAATGAATATTGTAAATGCACAAACAGTAATATCTCCACATTGCAAGGTGCAATTCTGAAATTTTTTGCTTTTTCCTGCTAATCCTAGCATGATAAAGAAGATTCAAAGAGAGTGAGATGCCAGCTCCTTTCATTCAGTCAGTAGCTTCAAACATTTCTGGTATATGAAAAACATGTTTTTCAATGGCAAAAATCAATGAATATTGTAAATGCACAAACAGTAATATCTCCACATTGCAAGGTGCAATTCTGAAATTTTTTGCTTTTTCCTGCCAATCCTAGCATGATAAAGAAGATTCAAAGAGAGTGAGATGCCAGCTCCTTTCATTCAGTCAGTAGCTTCAAACATTTCTGGACGTTTTTCAATGGCAAAAATCAATGAATATTGTAAATGCACAAACAGTAATATCTCCACATTGCAAGGTGCAATTCTGAAATTTTTTGCTTTTTCCTGCTAATCCTAGCAGGATAAAGATTCAAAGAGAGTGAGATGCCAGCTCCTTTCATTCAGTCAGTAGCTTCAAACATTTCTGGTATATGAAAAACATGTTTTTCAATGGCAAAAATCAATGAATATTGTAAATGCACAAACAGTAATATCTCCACATTGCAAGGTGCAATTCTGAAATTTTTTGCTTTTTCCTGCTAATCCTAGCATGATAAAGAAGATTCAAAGAGAGTGAGATGCCAGCTCCTTTCATTCAGTCAGTAGCTTCAAACATTTCTGGTATATGAAAAACATGTTTTTCAATGGCAAAAATCAATGAATATTGTAAATGCACAAACAGTAATATCTCCACATTGCAAGGTGCAATTCTGAAATTTTTTGCTTTTTCCTGCTAATCCTAGCATGATAAAGAAGATTCAAAGAGAGTGAGATGCCAGCTCCTTTCATTCAGTCAGTAGCTTCAAACATTTCTGGACGTTTTTCAATGGCAAAAATCAATGAATATTGTAAATGCACAAACAGTAATATCTCCACATTGCAAGGTGCAATTCTGAATTTTTTTGCTTTTTCCTGCTAATCCTAGCAGGATAAAGAAGATTCAAAGAGAGTGAGATGCCAGCTCCTTTCATTCAGTCGGTAGCTTCAAACATTTCTGGTATATGAAAAACATGTTTTTCAATGGCAAAAATCAATGAATATTGTAAATGCACAAACAGTAATATCTCCACATTGCAAGGTGCAATTCTGAAATTTTTTGCTTTTTCCTGCTAATCCTAGCATGATAAAGAAGATTCAAAGAGAGTGAGATGCCAGCTCCTTTCATTCAGTCAGTAGCTTCAAACATTTCTGGTATATGAAAAACGTTTTTCAATGGCAAAAATCAATGAATATTGTAAATGCACAAACAGTAATATCTCCACATTGCAAGGTGCAATTCTGAAATTTTTTGCTTTTTCCTGCTAATCCTAGCATGATAAAGAAGATTCAAAGAGAGTGAGATGCCAGCTCCTTTCATTCAGTCAGTAGCTTCAAACATTTCTGGACGTTTTTCAATGGCAAAAATCAATGAATATTGTAAATGCACAAACAGTAATATCTCCACATTGCAAGGTGCAATTCTGAAATTTTTTGCTTTTTCCTGCTAATCCTAGCAGGATAAAGAAGATTCAAAGAGAGTGAGATGCCAGCTCCTTTCATTCAGTCAGTAGCTTCAAACATTTCTGGACGTTTTTCAATGGCAAAAATCAATGAATATTGTAAATGCACAAACAGTAATATCTCCACATTGCAAGGTGCAATTCTGAAATTTTTTGCTTTTTCCTGCTAATCCTAGCATGATAAAGAAGATTCAAAGAGAGTGAGATGCCAGCTCCTTTCATTCAGTCAGTAGCTTCAAACATTTCTGGACGTTTTTCAATGGCAAAAATCAATGAATATTGTAAATGCACAAACAGTAATATCTCCACATTGCAAGGTGCAATTCTGAAATTTTTTGCTTTTTCCTGCTAATCCTAGCAGGATAAAGAAGATTCAAAGAGAGTGAGATGCCAGCTCCTTTCATTCAGTCAGTAGCTTCAAACATTTCTGGTATATGAAAAACATGTTTTTCAATGGCAAAAATCAATGAATATTGTAAATGCACAAACAGTAATATCTCCACATTGCAAGGTGCAATTCTGAAATTTTTTGCTTTTTCCTGCTAATCCTAGCAAGATAAAGAAGATTCAAAGAGAGTGAGATGCCAGCTCCTTTCATTCAGTCAGTAGCTTCAAACATTTCTGGTATATGAAAAACATGTTTTTCAATGGCAAAAATCAATGAATATTGTAAATGCACAAACAGTAATATCTCCACATTGCAAGGTGCAATTCTGAAATTTTTTGCTTTTTCCTGCTAATCCTAGCATGATAAAGAAGATTCAAAGAGAGTGAGATGCCAGCTCCTTTCATTCAGTCAGTAGCTTCAAACATTTCTGGACGTTTTTCAATGGCAAAAATCAATGAATATTGTAAATGCACAAACAGTAATATCTCCACATTGCAAGGTGCAATTCTGAAATTTTTTGCTTTTTCCTGCTAATCCTAGCATGATAACGAAGATTCAAAGAGAGTGAGATGCCAGCTCCTTTCATTCAGTCAGTAGCTTCAAACATTTCTGGACGTTTTTCAATGGCAAAAATCAATGAATATTGTAAATGCACAAACAGTAATATCTCCACATTGCAAGGTGCAATTCTGAAATTTTTTGCTTTTTCCTGCTAATCCTAGCAGGATAAAGAAGATTCAAAGAGAGTGAGATGCCAGCTCCTTTCATTCAGTCAGTAGCTTCAAACATTTCTGGACGTTTTTCAATGGCAAAAATCAATGAATATTGTAAATGCACAAACAGTAATATCTCCACATTGCAAGGTGCAATTCTGAAATTTTTTGCTTTTTCCTGTTAATCCTAGCATGATAAAGAAGATTCAAAGAGAGTGAGATGCCAGCTCCTTTCATTCAGTCAGTAGCTTCAAACATTTCTGGTATATGAATAACATGATGTTTTTCAATGGCAAAAATCAATGAATATTGTAAATGCACAAACAGTAATATCTCCACATTGCAAGGTGCAATTCTGAAATTTTTTGCTTTTTCCTGCTAATCCTAGCAGGATAAAGAAGATTCAAAGAGAGTGAGATGCCAGCTCCTTTCATTCAGTCAGTAGCTTCAAACATTTCTGGTATATGAAAAACATGTTTTTCAATGGCAAAAATCAATGAATATTGTAAATGCACAAACAGTAATATCTCCACATTGCAAGGTGCAATTCTGAAATTTTTTGCTTTTTCCTGCTAATCCTAGCATGATAAAGAAGATTCAAAGAGAGTGAGATGCCAGCTCCTTTCATTCAGTCAGTAGCTTCAAACATTTCTGGTATATGAAAAACATGTTTTTCAATGGCAAAAATCAATGAATATTGTAAATGCACAAACAGTAATATCTCCACATTGCAAGGTGCAATTCTGAAATTTTTTGCTTTTTCCTGCTAATCCTAGCATGATAAAGAAGATTCAAAGAGAGTGAGATGCCAGCTCCTTTCATTCAGTCAGTAGCTTCAAACATTTCTGGACGTTTTTCAATGGCAAAAATCAATGAATATTGTAAATGCACAAACAGTAATATCTCCACATTGCAAGGTGCAATTCTGAAATTTTTTGCTTTTTCCTGCTAATCCTAGCATGATAAAGAAGATTCAAAGAGAGTGAGATGCCAGCTCCTTTCATTCAGTCAGTAGCTTCAAACATTTCTGGACGTTTTTCAATGGCAAAAATCAATGAATATTGTAAATGCACAAACAGTAATATCTCCACATTGCAAGGTGCAATTCTGAAATTTTTTGCTTTTTCCTGCTAATCCTAGCAGGATAAAGAAGATTCAAAGAGAGTGAGATGCCAGCTCCTTTCATTCAGTCAGTAGCTTCAAACATTTCTGGACGTTTTTCAATGGCAAAAATCAATGAATATTGTAAATGCACAAACAGTAATATCTCCACATTGCAAGGTGCAATTCTGAAATTTTTTGCTTTTTCCTGCTAATCCTAGCATGATAAAGAAGATTCAAAGAGAGTGAGATGCCAGCTCCTTTCATTCAGTCAGTAGCTTCAAACAATTCTGGTATATGAAAAACATGTTTTTCAATGGCAAAAATCAATGAATATTGTAAATGCACAAACAGTAATATCTCCACATTGCAAGGTGCAATTCTGAAATTTTTTGCTTTTTCCTGCTAATCCTAGCAGATAAAGAAGATTCAAAGAGAGTGAGATGCCAGCTCCTTTCATTCAGTCAGTAGCTTCAAACATTTCTGGACGTTTTTCAATGGCAAAAATCAATGAATATTGTAAATGCACAAACAGTAATATCTCCACATTGCAAGGTGCAATTCTGAAATTTTTTGCTTTTTCCTGCTAATCCTAGCATGATAAAGAAGATTCAAAGAGAGTGAGATGCCAGCTCCTTTCATTCAGTCAGTAGCTTCAAACATTTCTGGACGTTTTTCAATGGCAAAAATCAATGAATATTGTAAATGCACAAACAGTAATATCTCCACATTGCAAGGTGCAATTCTGAAATTTTTTGCTTTTTCCTGCTAATCCTAGCAGGATAAAGAAGATTCAAAGAGAGTGAGATGCCAGCTCCTTTCATTCAGTCAGTAGCTTCAAACATTTCTGGTATATGAAAAACATGTTTTTCAATGGCAAAAATCAATGAATATTGTAAATGCACAAACAGTAATATCTCCACATTGCAAGGTGCAATTCTGAAATTTTTTGCTTTTTCCTGCTAATCCTAGCATGATAAAGAAGATTCAAAGAGAGTGAGATGCCAGCTCCTTTCATTCAGTCAGTAGCTTCAAACATTTCTGGTATATGAAAAACATGTTTTTCAATGGCAAAAATCAATGAATATTGTAAATGCACAAACAGTAATATCTCCACATTGCAAGGTGCAATTCTGAAATTTTTTGCTTTTTCCTGCTAATCCTAGCATGATAAAGAAGATTCAAAGAGAGTGAGATGCCAGCTCCTTTCATTCAGTCAGTAGCTTCAAACATTTCTGGACGTTTTTCAATGGCAAAAATCAATGAATATTGTAAATGCACAAACAGTAATATCTCCACATTGCAAGGTGCAATTCTGAAATTTTTTGCTTTTTCCTGCTAATCCTAGCAGGATAAAGAAGATTCAAAGAGAGTGAGATGCCAGCTCCTTTCATTCAGTCAGTAGCTTCAAACATTTCTGGACGTTTTTCAATGGCAAAAATCAATGAATATTGTAAATGCACAAACAGTAATATCTCCACATTGCAAGGTGCAATTCTGAAATTTTTTGCTTTTTCCTGTTAATCCTAGCATGATAAAGAAGATTCAAAGAGAGTGAGATGCCAGCTCCTTTCATTCAGTCAGTAGCTT
This sequence comes from Phyllobates terribilis, assembly GCF_046119375.1. Taxonomy (NCBI): domain Eukaryota; kingdom Metazoa; phylum Chordata; class Amphibia; order Anura; family Dendrobatidae; genus Phyllobates; species Phyllobates terribilis. The sequence continues at coordinate 8,235 of NW_027365301.1, read as the reverse complement.
CAAACATTTCTGGTATATGAATAACATGATGTTTTTCAATGGCAAAAATCAATGAATATTGTAAATGCACAAACAGTAATATCTCCACATTGCAAGGTGCAATTCTGAAATTTTTTGCTTTTTCCTGCTAATCCTAGCAGGATAAAGAAGATTCAAAGAGAGTGAGATGCCAGCTCCTTTCATTCAGTCAGTAGCTTCAAACATTTCTGGTATATGAAAAACATGTTTTTCAATGGCAAAAATCAATGAATATTGTAAATGCACAAACAGTAATATCTCCACATTGCAAGGTGCAATTCTGAAATTTTTTGCTTTTTCCTGCTAATCCTAGCATGATAAAGAAGATTCAAAGAGAGTGAGATGCCAGCTCCTTTCATTCAGTCAGTAGCTTCAAACATTTCTGGTATATGAAAAACATGTTTTTCAATGGCAAAAATCAATGAATTTTGTAAATGCACAAACAGTAATATCTCCACATTGCAAGGTGCAATTCTGAAATTTTTTGCTTTTTCCTGCTAATCCTAGCATGATAAAGAAGATTCAAAGAGAGTGAGATGCCAGCTCCTTTCATTCAGTCAGTAGCTTCAAACATTTCTGGACGTTTTTCAATGGCAAAAATCAATGAATATTGTAAATGCACAAACAGTAATATCTCCACATTGCAAGGTGCAATTCTGAAATTTTTTGCTTTTTCCTGCTAATCCTAGCATGATAAAGAAGATTCAAAGAGAGTGAGATGCCAGCTCGTTTCATTCAGTCAGTAGCTTCAAACATTTCTGGACGTTTTTCAATGGCAAAAATCAATGAATATTGTAAATGCACAAACAGTAATATCTCCACATTGCAAGGTGCAATTCTGAAATTTTTTGCTTTTTCCTGCTAATCCTAGCAGGATAAAGAAGATTCAAAGAGAGTGAGATGCCAGCTCCTTTCATTCAGTCAGTAGCTTCAAACATTTCTGGACGTTTTTCAATGGCAAAAATCAATGAATATTGTAAATGCACAAACAGTAATATCTCCACATTGCAAGGTGCAATTCTGAAATTTTTTGCTTTTTCCTGTTAATCCTAGCATGATAAAGAAGATTCAAAGAGAGTGAGATGCCAGCTCCTTTCATTCAGTCAGTAGCTTCAAACATTTCTGGTATATGAATAACGATGTTTTTCAATGGCAAAAATCAATGAATATTGTAAATGCACAAACAGTAATATCTCCACATTGCAAGGTGCAATTCTGAAATTTTTTGCTTTTTCCTGCTAATCCTAGCAGGATAAAGAAGATTCAAAGAGAGTGAGATGCCAGCTCCTTTCATTCAGTCAGTAGCTTCAAACATTTCTGGTATATGAAAAACATGTTTTTCAATGGCAAAAATCAATGAATATTGTAAATGCACAAACAGTAATATCTCCACATTGCAAGGTGCAATTCTGAAATTTTTTGCTTTTTCCTGCTAATCCTAGCATGATAAAGAAGATTCAAAGAGAGTGAGATGCCAGCTCCTTTCATTCAGTCAGTAGCTTCAAACATTTCTGGTATATGAAAAACATGTTTTTCAATGGCAAAAATCAATGAATATTGTAAATGCACAAACAGTAATATCTCCACATTGCAAGGTGCAATTCTGAAATTTTTTGCTTTTTCCTGCCAATCCTAGCATGATAAAGAAGATTCAAAGAGAGTGAGATGCCAGCTCCTTTCATTCAGTCAGTAGCTTCAAACATTTCTGGTATATGAATAACGATGTTTTTCAATGGCAAAAATCAATGAATATTGTAAATGCACAAACAGTAATATCTCCACATTGCAAGGTGCAATTCTGAAATTTTTTGCTTTTTCCTGCTAATCCTAGCAGGATAAAGAAGATTCAAAGAGAGTGAGATGCCAGCTCCTTTCATTCAGTCAGTAGCTTCAAACATTTCTGGTATATGAAAAACATGTTTTTCAATGGCAAAAATCAATGAATATTGTAAATGCACAAACAGTAATATCTCCACATTGCAAGGTGCAATTCTGAAATTTTTTGCTTTTTCCTGCTAATCCTAGCATGATAAAGAAGATTCAAAGAGAGTGAGATGCCAGCTCCTTTCATTCAGTCAGTAGCTTCAAACATTTCTGGTATATGAAAAACATGTTTTTCAATGGCAAAAATCAATGAATATTGTAAATGCACAAACAGTAATATCTCCACATTGCAAGGTGCAATTCTGAAATTTTTTGCTTTTTCCTGCCAATCCTAGCATGATAAAGAAGATTCAAAGAGAGTGAGATGCCAGCTCCTTTCATTCAGTCAGTAGCTTCAAACATTTCTGGACGTTTTTCAATGGCAAAAATCAATGAATATTGTAAATGCACAAACAGTAATATCTCCACATTGCAAGGTGCAATTCTGAAATTTTTTGCTTTTTCCTGCTAATCCTAGCAGGATAAAGATTCAAAGAGAGTGAGATGCCAGCTCCTTTCATTCAGTCAGTAGCTTCAAACATTTCTGGTATATGAAAAACATGTTTTTCAATGGCAAAAATCAATGAATATTGTAAATGCACAAACAGTAATATCTCCACATTGCAAGGTGCAATTCTGAAATTTTTTGCTTTTTCCTGCTAATCCTAGCATGATAAAGAAGATTCAAAGAGAGTGAGATGCCAGCTCCTTTCATTCAGTCAGTAGCTTCAAACATTTCTGGTATATGAAAAACATGTTTTTCAATGGCAAAAATCAATGAATATTGTAAATGCACAAACAGTAATATCTCCACATTGCAAGGTGCAATTCTGAAATTTTTTGCTTTTTCCTGCTAATCCTAGCATGATAAAGAAGATTCAAAGAGAGTGAGATGCCAGCTCCTTTCATTCAGTCAGTAGCTTCAAACATTTCTGGACGTTTTTCAATGGCAAAAATCAATGAATATTGTAAATGCACAAACAGTAATATCTCCACATTGCAAGGTGCAATTCTGAATTTTTTTGCTTTTTCCTGCTAATCCTAGCAGGATAAAGAAGATTCAAAGAGAGTGAGATGCCAGCTCCTTTCATTCAGTCGGTAGCTTCAAACATTTCTGGTATATGAAAAACATGTTTTTCAATGGCAAAAATCAATGAATATTGTAAATGCACAAACAGTAATATCTCCACATTGCAAGGTGCAATTCTGAAATTTTTTGCTTTTTCCTGCTAATCCTAGCATGATAAAGAAGATTCAAAGAGAGTGAGATGCCAGCTCCTTTCATTCAGTCAGTAGCTTCAAACATTTCTGGTATATGAAAAACGTTTTTCAATGGCAAAAATCAATGAATATTGTAAATGCACAAACAGTAATATCTCCACATTGCAAGGTGCAATTCTGAAATTTTTTGCTTTTTCCTGCTAATCCTAGCATGATAAAGAAGATTCAAAGAGAGTGAGATGCCAGCTCCTTTCATTCAGTCAGTAGCTTCAAACATTTCTGGACGTTTTTCAATGGCAAAAATCAATGAATATTGTAAATGCACAAACAGTAATATCTCCACATTGCAAGGTGCAATTCTGAAATTTTTTGCTTTTTCCTGCTAATCCTAGCAGGATAAAGAAGATTCAAAGAGAGTGAGATGCCAGCTCCTTTCATTCAGTCAGTAGCTTCAAACATTTCTGGACGTTTTTCAATGGCAAAAATCAATGAATATTGTAAATGCACAAACAGTAATATCTCCACATTGCAAGGTGCAATTCTGAAATTTTTTGCTTTTTCCTGCTAATCCTAGCATGATAAAGAAGATTCAAAGAGAGTGAGATGCCAGCTCCTTTCATTCAGTCAGTAGCTTCAAACATTTCTGGACGTTTTTCAATGGCAAAAATCAATGAATATTGTAAATGCACAAACAGTAATATCTCCACATTGCAAGGTGCAATTCTGAAATTTTTTGCTTTTTCCTGCTAATCCTAGCAGGATAAAGAAGATTCAAAGAGAGTGAGATGCCAGCTCCTTTCATTCAGTCAGTAGCTTCAAACATTTCTGGACGTTTTTCAATGGCAAAAATCAATGAATATTGTAAATGCACAAACAGTAATATCTCCACATTGCAAGGTGCAATTCTGAAATTTTTTGCTTTTTCCTGCTAATCCTAGCATGATAAAGAAGATTCAAAGAGAGTGAGATGCCAGCTCCTTTCATTCAGTCAGTAGCTTCAAACAATTCTGGTATATGAAAAACATGTTTTTCAATGGCAAAAATCAATGAATATTGTAAATGCACAAACAGTAATATCTCCACATTGCAAGGTGCAATTCTGAAATTTTTTGCTTTTTCCTGCTAATCCTAGCAGGATAAAGAAGATTCAAAGAGAGTGAGATGCCAGCTCCTTTCATTCAGTCAGTAGCTTCAAACATTTCTGGACGTTTTTCAATGGCAAAAATCAATGAATATTGTAAATGCACAAACAGTAATATCTCCACATTGCAAGGTGCAATTCTGAAATTTTTTGCTTTTTCCTGCTAATCCTAGCATGATAAAGAAGATTCAAAGAGAGTGAGATGCCAGCTCCTTTCATTCAGTCAGTAGCTTCAAACATTTCTGGACGTTTTTCAATGGCAAAAATCAATGAATATTGTAAATGCACAAACAGTAATATCTCCACATTGCAAGGTGCAATTCTGAAATTTTTTGCTTTTTCCTGCTAATCCTAGCAGGATAAAGAAGATTCAAAGAGAGTGAGATGCCAGCTCCTTTCATTCAGTCAGTAGCTTCAAACATTTCTGGTATATGAAAAACATGTTTTTCAATGGCAAAAATCAATGAATATTGTAAATGCACAAACAGTAATATCTCCACATTGCAAGGTGCAATTCTGAAATTTTTTGCTTTTTCCTGCTAATCCTAGCATGATAAAGAAGATTCAAAGAGAGTGAGATGCCAGCTCCTTTCATTCAGTCAGTAGCTTCAAACATTTCTGGTATATGAAAAACATGTTTTTCAATGGCAAAAATCAATGAATATTGTAAATGCACAAACAGTAATATCTCCACATTGCAAGGTGCAATTCTGAAATTTTTTGCTTTTTCCTGCTAATCCTAGCATGATAAAGAAGATTCAAAGAGAGTGAGATGCCAGCTCCTTTCATTCAGTCAGTAGCTTCAAACATTTCTGGACGTTTTTCAATGGCAAAAATCAATGAATATTGTAAATGCACAAACAGTAATATCTCCACATTGCAAGGTGCAATTCTGAAATTTTTTGCTTTTTCCTGCTAATCCTAGCAGGATAAAGAAGATTCAAAGAGAGTGAGATGCCAGCTCCTTTCATTCAGTCAGTAGCTTCAAACATTTCTGGACGTTTTTCAATGGCAAAAATCAATGAATATTGTAAATGCACAAACAGTAATATCTCCACATTGCAAGGTGCAATTCTGAAATTTTTTGCTTTTTCCTGTTAATCCTAGCATGATAAAGAAGATTCAAAGAGAGTGAGATGCCAGCTCCTTTCATTCAGTCAGTAGCTTCAAACATTTCTGGTATATGAATAACATGATGTTTTTCAATGGCAAAAATCAATGAATATTGTAAATGCACAAACAGTAATATCTCCACATTGCAAGGTGCAATTCTGAAATTTTTTGCTTTTTCCTGCTAATCCTAGCAGGATAAAGAAGATTCAAAGAGAGTGAGATGCCAGCTCCTTTCATTCAGTCAGTAGCTTCAAACATTTCTGGTATATGAAAAACATGTTTTTCAATGGCAAAAATCAATGAATATTGTAAATGCACAAACAGTAATATCTCCACATTGCAAGGTGCAATTCTGAAATTTTTTGCTTTTTCCTGCTAATCCTAGCATGATAAAGAAGATTCAAAGAGAGTGAGATGCCAGCTCCTTTCATTCAGTCAGTAGCTTCAAACATTTCTGGTATATGAAAAACATGTTTTTCAATGGCAAAAATCAATGAATATTGTAAATGCACAAACAGTAATATCTCCACATTGCAAGGTGCAATTCTGAAATTTTTTGCTTTTTCCTGCTAATCCTAGCATGATAAAGAAGATTCAAAGAGAGTGAGATGCCAGCTCCTTTCATTCAGTCAGTAGCTTCAAACATTTCTGGACGTTTTTCAATGGCAAAAATCAATGAATATTGTAAATGCACAAACAGTAATATCTCCACATTGCAAGGTGCAATTCTGAAATTTTTTGCTTTTTCCTGCTAATCCTAGCATGATAAAGAAGATTCAAAGAGAGTGAGATGCCAGCTCGTTTCATTCAGTCAGTAGCTTCAAACATTTCTGGACGTTTTTCAATGGCAAAAATCAATGAATATTGTAAATGCACAAACAGTAATATCTCCACATTGCAAGGTGCAATTCTGAAATTTTTTGCTTTTTCCTGCTAATCCTAGCAGGATAAAGAAGATTCAAAGAGAGTGAGATGCCAGCTCCTTTCATTCAGTCAGTAGCTTCAAACATTTCTGGACGTTTTTCAATGGCAAAAATCAATGAATATTGTAAATGCACAAACAGTAATATCTCCACATTGCAAGGTGCAATTCTGAAATTTTTTGCTTTTTCCTGCTAATCCTAGCATGATAAAGAAGATTCAAAGAGAGTGAGATGCCAGCTCCTTTCATTCAGTCAGTAGCTTCAAACATTTCTGGACGTTTTTCAATGGCAAAAATCAATGAATATTGTAAATGCACAAACAGTAATATCTCCACATTGCAAGGTGCAATTCTGAAATTTTTTGCTTTTTCCTGCTAATCCTAGCATGATAACGAAGATTCAAAGAGAGTGAGATGCCAGCTCCTTTCAGTCAGTAGCTTCAAACATTTCTGGACGTTTTTCAATGGCAAAAATCAATGAATATTGTAAATGCACAAACAGTAATATCTCCACATTGCAAGGTGCAATTCTGAAATTTTTTGCTTTTTCCTGCTAATCCTAGCAGGATAAAGAAGATTCAAAGAGAGTGAGATGCCAGCTCCTTTCATTCAGTCAGTAGCTTCAAACATTTCTGGACGTTTTTCAATGGCAAAAATCAATGAATATTGTAAATGCACAGACAGTAATATCTCCACATTGCAAGGTGCAATTCTGAAATTTTTTGCTTTTTCCTGTTAATCCTAGCATGATAAAGAAGATTCAAAGAGAGTGAGATGCCAGCTCCTTTCATTCAGTCAGTAGCTTCAAACATTTCTGGTATATGAATAACGATGTTTTTCAATGGCAAAAATCAATGAATATTGTAAATGCACAAACAGTAATATCTCCACATTGCAAGGTGCAATTCTGAAATTTTTTGCTTTTTCCTGCTAATCCTAGCAGGATAAAGAAGATTCAAAGAGAGTGAGATGCCAGCTCCTTTCATTCAGTCAGTAGCTTCAAACATTTCTGGTATATGAAAAACATGTTTTTCAATGGCAAAAATCAATGAATATTGTAAATGCACAAACAGTAATATCTCCACATTGCAAGGTGCAATTCTGAAATTTTTTGCTTTTTCCTGCTAATCCTAGCATGATAAAGAAGATTCAAAGAGAGTGAGATGCCAGCTCCTTTCATTCAGTCAGTAGCTTCAAACATTTCTGGTATATGAAAAACATGTTTTTCAATGGCAAAAATCAATGAATATTGTAAATGCACAAACAGTAATATCTCCACATTGCAAGGTGCAATTCTGAAATTTTTTGCTTTTTCCTGCCAATCCTAGCATGATAAAGAAGATTCAAAGAGAGTGAGATGCCAGCTCCTTTCATTCAGTCAGTAGCTTCAAACATTTCTGGTATATGAATAACGATGTTTTTCAATGGCAAAAATCAATGAATATTGTAAATGCACAAACAGTAATATCTCCACATTGCAAGGTGCAATTCTGAAATTTTTTGCTTTTTCCTGCTAATCCTAGCAGGATAAAGAAGATTCAAAGAGAGTGAGATGCCAGCTCCTTTCATTCAGTCAGTAGCTTCAAACATTTCTGGTATATGAAAAACATGTTTTTCAATGGCAAAAATCAATGAATATTGTAAATGCACAAACAGTAATATCTCCACATTGCAAGGTGCAATTCTGAAATTTTTTGCTTTTTCCTGCTAATCCTAGCATGATAAAGAATATTCAAAGAGAGTGAGATGCCAGCTCCTTTCATTCAGTCAGTAGCTTCAAACATTTCTGGTATATGAAGGCAAAAATCAATGAATATTGTAAATGCACAAACAGTAATATCTCCACATTGCCAGGTGCAATTCTGAAATTTTTTGCTTTTCCTGCTAATCCTAGCAT